>NC_056739.1:986308534-986368534 GCF_019279795.1 Protopterus annectens | reverse complement strand
CTCTAAAGTTTGGTTGTATCACTAACTTTGAATGCACCTAATTGAATTTAAACATCTATATTACATCAACATGTACCACATTATCATCTGTGATATTTCTTTGCAAAATGTTATTTAAGAGTGTACTGCATTTTAAAATTTGCTTCTTTGATACCTTGGAATGCAAAAGATCACAACAGATACACAGCTAATGTATGCCTTACAGGCATTCTGGGATGGACATTTCAGATTTGCTGGGGGTGTGAGAGATTTTATCCCGAGAATACAGAGGACATATGTAAAACAGAATCACTAGAAGTAAGGACATTGAGATGGCTAAACTCTGGTGGCATCTGTTTCCCACATAACCATATTACTACAGCATTTGACTGCTTGATCAGCAACCATTTCACTGATGCCATTTCAGTTAGGGCTACCCAACTGAAAGAAACCTCAGTTATCCTATCACATAACTTAATGCTAGATTTAGTGACCTTGAAACTTACTTTATCAGACAAAAGGTTTTAATGAAAAAGTCCTCACCTAATATGCTTTGGCAAAATGATCACCAAAAATGGGATCCACTTTCATCATAAGTATTGCTTTAAAACTTGCGTTGGAAATATGGTGGTAATTTGAAATGTCAGAATCCACTAGAGTGAATCCCAAAATGTGGACACTGAATGGCCGAAAGATAGGACTTGTATATACCAAGTCAAGATGCCTTTTCTTGGAATATCTCCTTTTCTCCGAGGTATGGCATTCTCAGATTTGTTACAAGTTCAGGATGGCTTGCCTCCCAGATGGGGTGGTGCAATATGGCCTTCCCCCCCTTGCAAAAAGGATTTTTAAGGAGAATGATTTTCAAGATTCACTCTTCTCCAGGTTTTCACTTTATTTTTGGGGGGGTGGTATTCGGCACTCCGTATTTTGAATGCTGACATTTCATTAGGGAGCCAAGTAGACCTAACAAGGTCTATGCGGCTCTCTACATGAATAAGACAGCAAGTGATATATGGAAGTGCACAAAGCAGGAAATCCTACCATGAGCTCAAGTAGATAAAAAGGAAACATATCCAGGTCCTGTATTACAGAAGCAGGATATCCTTCTATGTCGTACAGTTCAGAAGCAAAACACCACTGTTTGCAACATACAAATAGAACATTCACTCATGTACTGCAAGTACAGAAAAACATATTCATGACCTATAAAACATTAGTAGAATACTAACTCATGGCCTGCGATACAGAAACAAGACACCTACTCATGTGCAGTGCAAGAGCTGCTTTCCTGAAATATGAACACTTCTTAAGTGCAATGTCTTGCATGTAAATTTTCTCACCACATTAATCCACTTCTTCTGTAACCCCTGGGTTGTGCCTGATATCAGTTTGTATTGGAATTGGTCAGTCCATTAACCCAGTCAAAAATAATCAGCCTTGTTGTGTAGGGCAAGAACAAGAACAACCAAGTTCAGCAGTAAATTCTTAGAATACTTGATACTTTGCTATAAGACTGCAGTTCAGTTGCAGAAAAGTGATTCTGCCCTGCCACTCAGGACCAAGACAGGGTCCACTGGTGCAAAAGTGGAACCACATTCAAAGAGGTGAAGTAAAATATACCTAGGTACATACAAGAGGGAAGGAATAAATAAGGCATTCAACTATAAAAGACTACCTACTTAATGGACTTAGAAAGTAAACCCAACAGGTAAGTTGGAAGTTTATTTCCTCATATGAACTACTTATTGGAACCTTTTTGCATCCTTACTCCACTGTTTGCTGGACTTAACCTAGTATTAGCTAATTTAACCTTATTTTTAATTCATTACCCCGCTCCACATGTTTAGCATTGTAGGCCAATACGGAATCTCACTCACACCTAGCTCTTTCTGTAACCACCGTGATAGCATTGGGTATTTTGAAGTGTAGCAAGCACCTCATCCTTAAAAACCCTCTGTTGTTCTCCAGTAATGATAACCTGTGGCAGACGTAACTATGTATTGAAACTGGAGACAAGCATTTCACCCTAGACTACAGTTGGTAAGCATCACATTTACCCCACACTAAGCATGACCATCACTACACCATCTTATGCTAATGCAGTTAAAGCACTGCCTAAGCCATCCAGCCATATAACCAAGACACCGCAGCCATCAGATTACTGTGCAAGAAAGTACAGTTGTGTACACTTACCATAAATGTAAATGTTCGAGTGTATTCACTGTTGCAGTCATTACATTTGGGTTATCTGCTTGCAGGTAGCCCTCAGTCGGCCTGATTAACAAAGTCTTGGGTGCTGCGTCGGTTGCTGTCCCTTCTTCCATGACATCAGGTCATCAGGGGTATAAAACATGCAGCCGACGCCATCACATCAGTTTTTCAAGCCCCAGATGTCAGGTGCCCCCTTAATGGGAAGCAATTAAACATAAAAACACAAAGATATACCTCCAAAAATCAAATACACCAAAAAGGCTTTTAAGAATAATAAAGGAAAGTAGACGTATATCCAAAAGAAGTTAGGGGGCTGGAGGGAGGGTAACCAGGACTGCAGCAGTGAATACACTCGAACATCTAAATTTATGGTAAGTGTACACAACTGTACTGTTTTCTTCATGTTTCACTGTTGCAGTCATTACATTTGAGTAGATTCCCAAAGCTATGGTTGGGAGGAGGAATTTAGATAGCATTAGTGCCAGCTATAAGGTCCTGCAAGACTGCAGTGGCAAAGCCAGCTCTGGATTTAGCGGAAATTGGCAAATGATAATGCTTGGCGAAAGTATGTACAGAATTCCAGATAGCAGCTTCTAGGATGTCCGTGGTAGGGACACCTCTGAGAAAGGCTGTAGAGGTAGATGCAGCCCTGGTGGAGTGAGGTCTGATCCCCTGGGGGATAGGTTTTCCGTGGTGCTTATAGCAGAAATGAATGCAATGGCTTATCCATTTAGAAATGGTTTGCTTTGAAATAGCCTTCCCCTCTGCCCCTGCAGCAAATGCCACCAGCAGTTGTTCAGATTTCCTTTGAGGTTTAGTCCTGTCCAAGTAGAATCTAAGTTGTCTGTGCACATCTAAGGAATGCAGTATCTGTTCCCCTTTATTCTGTGGATTGGGAAAGAAGGTTGGCAAATGAATGGACTGATTAAGAGCCACACTGGATACCACCTTGGGCCTGAAGGATGGATTGGTTCTGAAAGACATCCTGTCCGCATGAAAGATGATGAAAGGCTCCACTGCCATAAGGGCCTGTAATTCATATACCCTTCTAGCTGAAGTGATTGCTAAAAGGAAAGCTGTTTTCCAAGAAAGAAATTTTAAGTCTGCAGTAGCAGCTGGCTCGAAAGGAGGTAGAGTGAGTTTATCCAAGACAAAGTTAAGGTCCAGGCTGGGGTTGGAGCTCTCCTGGGTGGTCTCAAATTTTTGGACCCTCTGAGGAACGACTTGAACAGTGGATGAGAGAAGAGGGGAGGTTCTGTGTTAGCTGAAATGGCTGAGGCGTGGATTTTAATGGAGGAAAAAGACAGGCCCTTGTGAAGCATCTCAGTTAAGTATTGTAAAATCTGAGGTAAACTGGGCGCTGCTGTGCTCATCCCTTGAGATTGGTTCCAGGCACAGAATATTTTCCATTTTTCAGCATAAGATTTTTTAGTACTAGGCCTCCTTGCCTCTAAAATGATATCCATCACAGGTTTGCTGAGGGATGGTAAAGAGAGATTAAGTAATTAGCCAGGCTGCAAGGTTCAGTGTTGGAAGCTGAGGGTGCAGAATCTGGTTCTCCTGCTAAGACAGTAGGGAAGGAGTCTGAGGCAAGTGCCATGGAGATAACCATGACACACTGAGCAGGAGGGGGTACCAGTGTTGGCGCGGCCAGTCTGGAGCAATCAAAATCATCCTTGGTTTGTCCTGTTTGATTTTTAGTAGTACTTTGGAGAGCAGAGGCGGGGGGGGGGCATAGACTGATAGGTTTTTCCAGCTGAAGGACAGAGCATCCACTTTCCAGGTTTGTTTGTGGGGAGTCCTTGTGTAAAATTTGTCCAATTGGTAGTTCTGAGGAGAGGCAAACAGGTCTATATCTGGGCTCCCCCATTTGCTTGTCAACATGTTGAAAATCCTTGGTTCCAGTTTCCACTCATGTGGGTCCATGAGGTTTCTGCTTAGTCCGTCTGCCAGTGTATTTAATTTTCCTGACAGGAATTGAGCTTGTAGGTGCACTTAGTAGCTCAAAGCTCTGTTCCACAATGCCATGGCTAGTCTGCAGAGGGGGTAAGAATGTGTACCCCCTGCTTGTTTATGTAACACATAACAGTGATGTTGTCCATCTTTACCATTAGTTGTCCTGGAAGAATGTGGTCATTGAAGGCTGTCAGAGCATTCTGTACAGCTAGCATTTCTTTTTGATTGATATGCAGGTGCATTTGACTTGGGTTCCATTTGCCCTGAATACACTTCCCTGCCAGGTGAGCCCCCCATGCATAGTCTGATGCATCTGTTGTTAGGGTTTGGGTGGCAGGGGGTGGTGTGAAAGGTAGTCCCTTGTTTTGGTGGCAGACCTCTGCCCATCAAAGGAAGTCTAGGCCTAGGCAAGGTATGATATGAATCATTGTTGCTAGGTCTTGAGAATGTTGAGACCATAGGCTTTTTAGATACCACTATAGTTTCCTCATATGCAGTCTTGCATATGGAATTAGAAGAATGCAGGAGGCCATGAACCCCAAGGCTTGCAGTATTTGTCTTGCAGATAGCAGGGTTTTTGTGGCCACTTGTTTGAAGTAGGTTGTCAAATGAATTTGCTTTTCTGGCGTGAGGGTAAGCCATCTGGGAAGTTGTATTCAAGCTTGCTCCCAGGAATATAATTTGTTGACAGGGTACCAGGTGTGATTTATTTTTGTTTATGGTGTACCCCAGACAAGTCAGAACCCTTTTTACAAAGGCCACATGATTCAAAAGTATGTCCTGGCTTTCTGCCTGAATAAGACAATCGTCCAGGTATGGGTATATTTGAATATGTATTTGCCTGCAAAATGCAATAACTGGAGCTAGGCACTTTGTGAATACCCTGGGCGCAGTAGATAAGCCATTTGGCAGTGCAGAGAACTGATAGTGCGTGTAGCCTGCTTTGAAGAGTAGGTATCTTCTGCAAGATTCCCTGATTGGGATGTGCAGGTATGCTTCTTTTAAATCTAGTGTTGCCAACCAGGCATCTTTGCTTAGCACAGAAGTAATTGGTGAAGAGTCAACATCTTGAATTTTGGAATCTCCAAAAAGGTGTTTAGAGTAGACAGGTCCAGGATAGGGTGCCATGAATTGCCTTTTCTGGGTACCAGGAAAAGTCTTGAGTAGAAACCTTGTCCCTTTTCCTCTTCTGGTACCAGTTGAATAGCCCCCATGCTAAGAGAGAAAGTACTTGTTTTTGGGCCTCTGCCCACTGATTTGGGGGTAGGTCCGGCCACCCACTTGGTGTTGCCAAAGTGTGGAAGTGAAATCTGTATCCCTGGGACGCTATATTTAAAACCCATTTGTCCTGAGTAATGAGTTCCCGATTCTTTGTATGAAGAGCAATCTTTCCCCCCAAAGGGGCAGTCAGTTGATAAGTGCTTGGAAATTTTAAAAGGAAGTCATTGAGACAATTTACCATAGGGGGAAGTCTTATTATTCCCAGACTTGGAAGTGGAGGCCCCCCACTGCTTAGTTCTGTGAGCCCCCTGGGACTGAAACTTGGGGTTTTTGCTGTGTCTGGTTTTAGTTTGAGAAGACCTTGAAGGGGCTGGAAAGGCCAATTCTTAGAGGGCCAGTGCCTACTAAATCTAGGAGGCTGAACTTGTAAAAAAATATTTAACAGTTTGCATAGATTTAGCTTTATCTTCCATCTTTTTAAGAACTTCCTCAGCCTTGTTGCCAAACAGGTGGTCCTGATTTAAAAGGAGCATACAACAATTTAGCTTTAATATGATCAGGTAAAGATTGCTCCTTAAGCCAAGCATGCCTTCTGAGCACAGACCCAGTAACAGCAGCCCTGCAAGAGGCCTCTAATGAATCAAAACCACATTGCAAAGTATGTTTTCCAACATGTTCGGCAGAATGCATTAAATCCTGTAATTCTTTATTTTCCACACAGTCAGGAATCAACATCATTTTCTGTTTAAGCAGTCCAATAACATGTTGCTGATATTTTAACATATGAAACTGGCAGTTTAAAGCTCTAATGGCCAAGGATGCATAAGTGTAAACCTCTTACCCCATCTATCCAGCGCCCTTGAGTCTCTATCAGAAGGGGTAGGATTTTTAGCAGTAGAAGCCTTAATGTCCTTGGGACCCTGTGAAATAGTCTCTGGATCTGCAATAGGAGGGACCCTGTAGTATCTGTCAGGTTTTCTGGGAGCAGGAGGCAGGGAATCGGGGGCCAAACTAGATTCCGAGAAAGCACCATCAACAATGTCTAGCACAGGAGGAATAGCTAAAGGCCTATGCTGAGGTAGGAGAAGGAAATCCCTAAGCCTCTTTTTTGAATCAAAAAAACCCTGACTTTCCCAGTGGAAATGCTCCCTTAGAGTATGTAAGGTTTCCCCAAAAGAAAAATCCTCAGGAGGGGAAGCAGAGGGAATAGAGTCCTCTGCGTCAGAATCCTCATAAGTAGGTAAGGGTAAATCCAGATCATCAGAAGAGTAAGAGAAAAAGTACAGTTTTGTACCTACCATAAATGTAGCTGTTCGAGTGCTAATACAGCTGCAGTCATAACAGATGGGTTCTCCTGCCGTCAGGCGGGTCCTCGGTCGGCCGAATTCCAAAGTCTAGGTCCGGCGTCGGTTGTCGTCGCTTTCTTTCCTGACGTCAGTGCGACAGGGGTACATAAGACACAGCCGACGCCATTTTCTTCAGTCTTTCTTGCCCCAGATGTCAGGTGACCCAGAAGGAAGGCAATATATATATATATAAATATATATATATATATATATATATAATACATAATCATGCAATGCAATATAATCAAAAATCAGTAGTTGCAAGCAAATACACCATAGAAGGATAACCCAATCAGGTTGTAAGATGAGGAGTTAGCCACAAGGTCTGTACCCAGAGGGGAAGGAAACCTGGACTGCAGCTGTATTAGCACTCGAACATCTACATTTATGGTAGGTACAAAACTGTACTATGTTCATCGTGCATACAGCTGCAGTCATAACAGATGGGTAGAATCCCAAAGCTACGCACAGGGTAGGCACTAGGTGGAACTGGGAGGAGCCAGAATGCCCTGCAACACAGCAGTGGCAAAGCCTGCTCTAGTTTTGGAGTATAAAGGTAGGTGGTAGTGTTTAGTGAAGGTATGCACAGAACTCCAAGTGGCTGCCTCCAAAATATCTTTGGTAGGGACTCCTCTGAGGAAGGCTGCAGAGGTAGCTGTGGCCCTTGTGGAGTGGGATCTGATGCCTGCAGGTACAGATTTACCATGAAAGGAGTAACAAAACCGTATGCAGTGGCCTATCCATTTTGAAATTGTCTGTTTGGAAATTGGCTTCCCTTGAGCTCCTACAGCATAGGACACAAAGAGTTGTTCTGATTTCCTGAAAGGCTTTGTTCTGTCCAAATAGTAACGTAGCTGTCTATGGATGTCTAAGGAATGTAGCAGCCTTTCCCCTTTGTTTTGAGGATTGGGGTAAAAGGTAGGCAAGTGTATGGCCTGATTTAAAGCTACCCTGGATACTACCTTAGGCATAAATGACGGGTTGGTTCATAGGGAAACCCTGTCCTGATGGAAGATGAGAAAGGGCTGCACAGCCATGAGGGCTTGTAGTTCCAAGACCCTACGAGCTAAGGTAATAGCCAGAAGGAAAGCTGTTTTCCAGGACAAATATTGCAAATCTGTTGAGGCAGCTGGTTCAAAGGGAGGCAATGTTAATTTTTCTAGAATGTAATTAAGATCCCAGGCTGGTACTGGTTGTTTCCTTGGAGGTCTTATATTCTTAGCCCCTCTGAGGAACTGCCTTAAGAGTGGGTGAGAGAATAAGGGTGGATCAGTGTTGTACTCTGCAGAAATGGCTGAGGCATGGATTTTGATGGAGGAAAATGAAAGTCCACTGTTCAACAGCTCAGCTAGATACTGTAATATCTGAGGCAAATTCAGTTTTCTAGGATCCTGGCCCTTTTTCTCATTCCAAGCGCAAAACCGTTTCCATTTTGCGGAGTAAGCTTTTCTAGTAGATGGCCTTCTGGCCTCCAAAATGACATCCTGCACCTCCTTGGAGAGTAGGGTCTGTTGTGGTGTTAAGGAGTTTTCCATGCAGCCAGATTGAATGTTTTCAGCTGACTGTGAAGAGCTTTGTAGCTGTATTGAGTCAGGAGAAGAGGCATTAGAGGTAGGGTCCAGGGAGGAGAATGTGTTAGGCTCCCCAGGAGTGGGTACCAGTGTTGTCTTAGCCAGTCTGGAGCAATCAGTATCATCTTTGGTCTGTCTGCTCTTGCTTTCAAGAGCACCTTGGGCAGTAGAGGCAAAGGTGGGAAGGCGTAAACTGTCCGTGTTGCCCAATTGAAAGAAAGGGCGTCCACTCTCCAGGCCTTTGGATGAAATGTCCTTGAGCAGAATTTTGTCAATTGATGATTCCTGTGTGAGGCAAAGAGATCTATGTCTGGCCTTCCCCACGCTTGGATTATCTTTGTAAACACTTGAGGATGCAACTTCCATTCGTGCGGGTCTGTCATATTTCTGCTTAGATTGTCTGCCAGCGTGTTTTCCAAACCTGGCAGGTACTGTGCTTGAAGCTCGATTTGCCATTCCAGAGCCATGTTCCAAAGTGACATGGCCAGCCTGCACAGGGGGTATGAATGTGTTCCTCCTTGTTTGTTTATGTACCACATTACTGTGGTGTTGTCTGTTCTTATCAACAATTGCCCTGGATGCAGGAGGTCCTTGAAAGCTGTAATTGCATTTATCACTGCTAGCATTTCCTTTTGATTGATGTGAAGGTGCTTTTCCTTTTGGGACCATTTGCCCTGAATGCACCTGTCTGTCATGTGTGCCCCCCAGGCGTAGTCTGAGGCATCTGTTGTGATGACTTGATTTGCTTGAGGCTTGCAGAATGGCAGACCTGTGTTTGTTTGGCATGCTTGGGCCCACCATAGAAATTCCTTTTGCAAACATGGAATTAGTGGTATTATTGTTTCCAAACTGTGGCTGTGTTGAGACCATAGGTTTTTTAGGTACCATTGAAGTTTCCTCATATGCAACTTTACACATGGGATTAGAAGAATGCAAGATGCCATGAAGCCCAGAGCCTGCAGGATTTTCCTTGCAGTTAGCCTGGTACAATTTGCTAGCATGTTGAAGTACTGAGTTAGTTGCCCTTGTTTTTCTGGCATAAGATAGGCCATCTGGGTGTTTGTGTCCAAGTTGGCACCCAGGAAAATTATTTTCTGAGATGGAGTTAGCCTGGATTTCTCTTTGTTGACTGTGTATCCCAGAGAATTCAATAACCATGTTACATAAGCCAGATGTTCCAGAAGTATGCGTTTGCTGTCCGCTTGGATCAGGCAATCGTCCAAATAAGGGTAAATTTGTATCTCTTGAAGTCTGCAGTAAGCAATTACTGATGCCAGGCATTTCGTGAATACTCTGGGCGCAGTAGATAAGCCAAAGGGCAATGCAGAGAATTGATAGTGGATTGAACCTGCAAGAAATCTGAGGTATCTTCTGCAGCTTTGTCTGATTGGGACAAGCAGGTATGCCTCCTTGAGGTCCAATGTTACCAGCCAAGACTCCTTGCCCAGCATGGGAAGAAGCTGCTGTAAGGTGAGCATCTTGAATTTTGGTACGAGTAGAAATGTGTTTAGGATGGATAAGTCCAAAATGGGTGTCCAATCGGTTCCCTTCCTTGGTACCAGGAATAGTCTGGAATAAAAACCTTGACCTTGTTCGTGAGTAGGTACCTCTTGAATAGCTTTCATGTCCATGAGCTTTGAAATTTGTATTTGTGCCTCTGCCCTTTGATTGTGTGGCAGGTTCGGCATGCCTCTCATTTTTGGAAGAGTGTGAAAATGAAATCTGTAGCCTCTGTTTATAATGTCCAGGATCCATTTGTCTTTTGTGACAATATGCCAATTTTTTGAGAATAATGTCAGCTTTCCTCCCAAGGGTGCTGCCACCTGAGCCTTGCTTGGCATGCAAAGGGGAAAGTCATTGGGTTTGTTTCCTGTATTGTTGTGTACTGTCTTCGCCACCTCTTGGTGCTGGAGATTGCCATTGTCTGCCTCTATATGATCCTTGAGATTGTCCTCTGCCCCTTGTGCGCCTGTATCTACCTCTTTGGGGCTTGTCCGTGGCTGGAAAGGACCAGTTTTTTGAAGGCCAATTTCTGCTAAAACGTGGTGGTTGTACCTGTAGAAAAGCTTTGATAGTTTGCATAGATTTAGCTTTTTCTTCCATTTTCCGTAGTATCTCCTCAGCATTAGTACCAAATAATACATCCTTTTGTAAAGGAGCATCTAGTAGTTTAGCTTTAACATGATCAGGCAAGGTTTGTTCCCTAAGCCAGGCATGTCTACGAATGACTGATCCTGTAACAGCAGCTCTACTTGAGGCCACTAGAGCATCAAAGCCACATTGTAAGGTGTGTTTAACCACTTGTTCTGCACTATGCATCATATCCTGCAACTCCTTCAAATCTGGTTGTTCAGGTTGTGACATTTTATTCCTTAATTGTGATAACAGAAACTGCTGACATTTAAGCATATGGAACTGACAATTTAAGGCCCTCATGGCTAGGGTGGCCGAGGTATATACCTTTTTTCCCCACCTTTCTAAGGATCTTGACTCTCTCTCAGAAGGTAATGGATTCTTAGCAGTAGAGCTCTTCATTCCCTTGGGGCCTTGAGAAATGGTTTCAGGGTCAGCATTATGGCTTTTGTAAAGAAATTGGTGTGAGTTAGGAACTATGTAGTACCTATCAGTCTTGACTGGGGCAGGAGGCAGGGAATCCGGATTAAGGCAAGCCTCCAAGTAAACATCATCAAGTATGTCCAAGACAGGAGGTATCGCCAGAGGTCTGTGCTGAGGTAGCAAAAGAAATTCCCTAAGCCTTTTCTTGGAATCCAAAAAATCTTGGCCTTCCCAATGGAAGTGTTCTCTCAAGGTATGCAAGGTTTCCCCGAAAGAAAAATCCTCTTGGGGGGATACAGAAGGAATGGACTGCTCTGCATCAGAATCTTCAAAAGGGGAGTACGAGTGTTCCTCTTCATCAGAATGTTCTGAAATAATGGAGACCTGGTCAGAAGAGGGAGAATCTTCCTCCACTATGGGTCTCTTGTCCGGAGGGGGTTGGAAACCCCTGATAAGAGTAATTAAATCCTCAGCCATTTTGGGCATCTGCTTTTTAGGCATGGGACCTGGAGATGGGCCCTGTGCAACAGGCCTCTTGGAATGCATGGCTGATTTAGACTTAGTAAAGGCCTTTATGGAAAAGGAAGATGAAGGTCTGAAGACACCATGGGTGGAAGTGGACCTGTCCACATTAAGAGGCTCAACACTCACAGTGGCTTCGGTAGCTGTAGTCAGGGTATGGGCCGAGGAACCTGCGGTCTCAGTTACAGAAGACACCACCAGAGAAGTGTCGTCAGTAGTCAGAGGCTGCGTAGGTGCCTCGCTGAGAACCGGACCACATGTAGCCGGTTTTGGCGTGGTGTCAGTGGAGACCGCGGACCTCGCGTGTCGGTCTTTGTCCTTGCGTTTTTTGGACAAAACAGTAGTCAGAGTCTCCGACGACATTTTATAATTAAAAGCTTTACCAAAAAAGTGCTGGGCGAACTCCGCCCGACGCCTAATAGTGCGTTTATTGAAAGTAGCACAAAAGC
Organism: Protopterus annectens; assembly: GCF_019279795.1. Lineage (NCBI taxonomy): Eukaryota > Metazoa > Chordata > Ceratodontiformes > Protopteridae > Protopterus > Protopterus annectens. Next base: position 986,356,720 of record NC_056739.1, on the reverse strand, counting down.
GACAGCCCGAGACGTCGTGGTCTGGGCCTAAACAAGGTATACAGAGGGAATGGAAATCCTTATGCGGTATTTGCTTCCCACAAGAAATACAATTGTTAACTTTGTCTGACATCGGTCTGAGGCAAGAAAAGTTTCCCCAACGGGGTACTTAGCTTTAAAGAAGACTTCGGTTTCCAAATTTTCATAATTTCAGGAGCTGGCCGACCGGCACTTGCGAACTGCTTCTGCTTCGGGCACTGCACGGCAAAAAAGACTGAAGAAAATGGCGTCGGCTGTGTCTTATGTACCCCTGTCGCACTGACGTCAGGAAAGAAAGCAACGACAACCGACGCCGGACCTAGACTTTGGAATTCGGCCGACCGAGGACCCGCCTGACGGCAGGAGAACCCATCTGTTATGACTGCAGCTGTATGCACGATGAACATCAGAGTCCTGATCAGAAGACTCACAATCAACTTCAGTCCTAGGCCTCTTAGAAGGGGGGGGGGGGTTGGCTACCCCTGATAAGAGTTATTAGATCTTCAGCCATTCTTATCATTTGTTTAGGCAAAGAGGCCTAAGCATGTGGCCTGTCGTCGTTTTTTTACACATGGATCGAGATTTAGGCCTAAGTAATGAAGGAGGCGTTGATTTAATATGCAAGTCCTTAGGCCTAAATACACCCTCAGAAGCTGGTGCCTGCACAGAGGCTCTGGACCCATCCAAGGTAGAGACATCCGCGGGTTCCATAGTTGAAGCATCTTGCGGCATACCAGACTCCGAATGGGTCTCAGTAGAGGCCTGCGAATCAGAAGTAGCAAGTATCAGTGGCTGCAAAAGCACCTCACTGAGTACAGGCGAACTGGCGACTGGCTTAGGAGAAGCATCGTCGGCAGTTTTGGACCTCGGCGGCCTGTCTCTGTCTTTATCTTTGCATTTTTTCAGAATCCCAGTAGTCGGATGGCTAACCAATGACATTTCTGGATAATTAAACCGAGAACCAAAATATTTAGAGACAAAAATATACCGACGACGGATAGTGCGCTGATTAAATAAAGCACAAAACCGGCAGTAAGGTACGTCATGGTCAGGGCCTAGGCAAGGAATACAGTACAAATGAAAATCTTTATGAGGTATTTGCTTTCCACAACTAATGCAATTATTAACTTTTATTGCCATTGGTAAGGAGCAAGAAAAATTTTCCCCAACGGGGTACTTAGCTTTAGTTGAAGACTTTGGTTCTGAAACTCGAAAATGAAAATTTCAGGAGTCGGCCGACCGGCACTTGTGAACTGCTTCTGCTTCGGGGACTGCACGGCAAGAAAGACTGATGTAATGGCATCAGCTGCATGTTTTATACCCCTGACGACCTGACGTCATGGAGGAAGGGACAGCAACCGACGCAGGACCCAAGACTTTGTTAATCAGGCCGAGTGAGGGCTACCTGCAAGCAGATAACCCAGATGTAATGACTGCAACAGTGAAACACGAAGATCATCATTTTACACTATGCAGTTCTACAACCAGTGCAGGTATCAGTTTACTACATCTACAGGACATATAATACAATTTTGGTAATGGGTAACACTACTGATGTGCACACCACCACCCCTCTCATCAGACTGCAAAGGAATTGGGTGACAAGTTATTTACAGTGACAGGATATGAAACTGGAGAGATGTCAGATCCTGCCATCCAGACAAATGTGATTACAACCTAGTAAGCAGTTAATTGTTTGGGCTGAACAAACAAAAGTCCTACCTTGAGGGACGTGCAAAAGGATATGATGGATCTTACTTTATTTTGAGTTAGTCCCACTAGGGCAGTGGTCTTTTTTTTAGAGGAGAGTTGAAGTGGTATACATACTGACCAGAAGAAACTGGGCCAGTGCACACTGGAACTTTCCCTACTCTTTTCAAGAGGGGACGCTGTTTGTTGCTTCCAGTCCTGGTGCAGTGGTGGCTTGGAGAACCAAGGAGGAGTATCCTATCGTACTGAGTAGTCTGGAGGAGAGATTACAGTGAAAGAGTAACAGGAGGTTATTGTCTGGTGTGAAGGCAGTCGAGCCTTCACAAAAGGAAGTAGTAGATGATACAGGGGCATGCTGTTCTGCAAGGAAGGTGCCAGTATGCAGTTAGAAGGGAGAGGTGTACTTGCAGAATAATGTGAAGGTGGTTATACCTTTGCAATATTCAGAATTACTTTTCCAGAAGCAATTGTTCAAATTGGAGAGAGACACAAAGAATATATCATTACAACCCTCCAATTTCAAGGGTAGAGGGATATTTATTTGCAGGATTTAATCAACCAAAGTGAGATAGAAAGTGAGAAGGGAGTTTTGTGAGGATATATTATGGACAGAATTCAAGAAATAATACAACAGAAGTAGTCTTATGCAGACACAGTGAAACAGGGAGAAAGGTCAGAATAAAAGATGACAGAATTAAGGAGAAAAAAAAAACAGTAAGAATAAGTTCTGAAGAAGAAAAAGAGCTGTACACGTATGACATTTGGGATAACACAGTAGCAACACTGGGTATTTCACTGAAAGAGGTAACAGCATTTATTCATATTAATGAAGATGCTTTCTGTGACACTATATTTGAAACATGCCAGTATATTGAGAAATTTTGGGGAGATTATGAGTTAAAGAAAAAACATAATCCAAAAAACTTGTATTTCTTGCAAGCATTTAATAGAGAGACAAAAAATAAAATTTATGTTCAGTTTTGAACTGAAATAGAAAAAGAATTACTAAAAGACTATTTGAACACTGTATGTAAAGATGTGATGGACATTACATAAAATTATGATTTATGGATGGTGGGGTTTGAGTGTAGTACTGTATTCAAAATGGAAAATGAAAAAATAGTATACAAGTATGATAAATGTAGACAGAAACAAAGGCACTCTGAAATAATGAGGGCAATAAAAAACTTTTTTTGTGTGGAAAGACTGATCATTTAACAATTGTAACAAAGGGAAATATTCCATTTGTAGCAAAGTGGGGCATGATGCAAAAATATGTAACTTGAAATGTTTTAAATATGAAAAAAACAGGTTATTTATGGATGGTTTAAAAACAGAAAAAGAAGAGCATGAAGTAATGGTAGAAACAAGTGATGAAGAAATCAGTTGGAGAGTGGTTAAGGGAATGAAAAATTATTTTGGGAAAAGGGAAAGATAAGAAGAGGAAATTTAAGGCTTAGGTATGAAAGAAAGTAAAAAGGCAAAGGGTAAAAAAAGGGAAAATAAGAAAGAATCGATAAAAGATGAGCTGAGAATCTTAACAATAAATGTGAACATTATGAAGAATATAAAAAGAAGATTACGTGTATTGGAATGGTATGTAACACTTGATATGCATATCACTATACCTGAAGATACAATAATTTTAACAGAAGTGATTACAAGTGAAAAAGTTTTCGGGAAATGAGATTATTTGAAATATAGGGAAAAAAACATGCTCAGGTATAGGAATATTGCATAAAAGTTCAATGGAATTTTGGATGTTTCCTTGTTAATATTGGGGAAAGTAACAGTTGCAGACATGAGGCAGAAAAAGCAGGTTTATAGAATTATAGCAGTTTATGCATATGTGATAAAGAAAGAAACAGAGGGGTTGTTTAAAAAAATGTAGGTTTAAGCGTGAACATGGATCTAATACTTGTGGCAGACTGACTGTGACTTAAGAAAAAGGAAAAAAAGAGGGTGGTGATGTTAAAATGTCACAAATAATTAAAATAGAACTGTTATATATATGGAATAAGAAACAGTGGACTTACAGAAGGAATAACTGAAGAACAGGGATTATTATTTAAGAAAGCTTGAAAATCATAGAAGGTATAAGAGTTAATGGATTTTCAGATCATTTAGCAATTTGAATGGAGATTCAAGAAAGAAAGGGATATATAAAATAGGTAAAGGTATTACAATATTACATGAAAAAGACATAAGGAAGGTATGGAAAGGGTTAGACAATTATGGAAAGATCATGTAGGTATGAGAGAATTTTATAAAAAGTGGACATCTTGGTGGATAAGTTTTAAAGAAAAACATAAGAAATGATCTTGGAATGGCAAAATTAGAAGAGAAGAATAAATACAAAGATGTAAGCAATTATGATTTTAGAGATTTAGTAAAAATAAAATGAGTTTCCAATAGAGAGAAGAAAATATATGAGATGATTCAAAAGAAGATTAAAAGGATGTTGTTTAAACAAAGGTATTTTACAAGGGGAAAAAGGAAGAGGTGGCACCTTACTTGAATAGAATAGTAAAATAAAAAAATAAGAGAAATAAGAAATGCAAGAGGAGAAAGCATTAAAAGTCAACAAGAAATAAAGACATTTAAAGAAGATAAGAGAGAAAACAAAAGTGGAACACTGAAAAAATTAAAACAGGACAATTATTTAGAAAAAAAAAACATTGGAAGAAGCAAATAATGTGTTAAAAATACTAAACATGGAATCAGAAACAGGACTGGATGGAATACAATACTGTATGTATAAAGATGTCCCTATCAGTTGATCAAGTTTTCAGAAACTCAGTGGTTGAAACCATATGATCAGGATTTTGAAAACCTGAAGCTTTTGAATGGAGACCGCAGTACAGTGCGGATAGGGAAATTTACCCTTTTCCTCACTGTAGTGTGATCTTGGAGTTGGTATCTTCAGGTAGATTTTTGTTTTTATGTTCAGGTGTTCGGAAACTCCATCATATGGTCTCGACCGTATGAATTTTGAGTTTTTGAAAACTTAATCCGACACAGACCCATACAAAGGCATGTTAAATCTGACATAGACCCATACAAAGGCATGTTAGATAGAAGTAGTACTTTAGATAGAAGTAGTACTTTTGTGGAGGTATTAAGTAAACAGTTAAAGGAAGATTTTGGACAAATGCTGAAGCTATAAAATTTATATGGAAAAAAGAGAGGACAAATTGGAGACTGACAGTTTCAAATAACTCAAATAAGATGGATGGCGCAGTGGTATAGCGGTAGTTTGCTGCCTCACAGGAAAAGGTTTTCTAGTTCGATTCTCGGCTGGGGTGCCTTCTGTGTGGAGTCTGCATGTCCTACCTGCATTAGTGTGGGTTTCCTCTAGGTGCTCCGGTTTCCTCCCATGTCACAAAGATATGCATCTAGAGCATTACTCCCCGGGCCACCACTGAAAATTGGCTTTGTTCCAAGTCGGACTTCTCCGGTAAACAAATGTTAAATAAATAAGATTTTTTTTATAAGAAAATAATAGAAAGACTGGAAAATAAATAAAATAGAAGAAACAATAACGGGGATAAAAGGAAGTCAAAAGTTATTAATAAGAAAAACTGTAGATGATATAATGAATAGGAAAATAGAAATTACTCACGTCAGCTGCAATAAATTTGAAGCATTTTTCAGGATACAATATGAAATTTTATAGGACACAAAGTAAGAGGATATTAAAATTAGTTGTTTCAGCGTATAAAAAAAAGGAAACGTTGTAGCAAATCTTTAAGTCAAGAAACACATACACAGAGTAATAAGACAGGAATGTCCAGCAAGTAATATTTTATTTGCATTGGTTCTGAATGCTGTTTGCAAAATAAAACGCATTATTAAAAATAGCAGAATATAGGACTATAGATGAATTAAACTACCAATTAGGTTATCATATGTGGATGACACTGTTTTAATGACAAAGAATAAAGACTGGATGGAAGTAGCCATTAGGCAACTTAATAAATATTTGAGGGCTATACGTATGTGTATAAATAGTGATAAAATTAATGGTCTAGCAATAATAGGTAAAATAGGAAATATTAAATATTAGGTACAAAATTTGGTAAAGAGATAGAATGCAGCAATGGGAAAATACGATATAAAAATAAGGAATATATGTTTATTTATGAAAACATTAAGTTGTCATATAAAAATTAAATGTATTTAATAAATTGTGTATCAATGGAAAAATTGCCTATTTGGCAGATGTGTTTATGACCCCTATAAAATATGAAAATGAATTAATAATGTCCACTGTGTTTTCAGTTATACGAGGATCCAGATAAATTGAGGGGAAAGGTGTGTGTCACATGTTAAAGGAAAAGGAGGGTTGAGTTTGGTACATCCAGTTGTTTATGCAGCTTCATTAACTCCATATAAAGTGTTGAGGTGGTTAAGAGAGGAAAACAAGTCATTGATAAGTATAATAATGAAAGAAAAATACAAGAAAATATTGTGCATTATGGGTAAATTTAAAAGATGGAAAGAATGTGTGAATGAGGAAATAAAAGATTATAAAAAAGTTGTGTAATGGAAAATAAAGATAAGTGACACTGAACATAGCAAGAAAGAATGGTATTTAAACATAAGTATTACAGGGTTGATGCATGGGAAAGGCTGGAGGGTGAAATAAAACAAGACATAGAAACAAGACTACAGTGGTGCAAGAAATATGTAGAATATAGAGATTTTCTATGGAGATGGTTAGTAAAGAAATTGCCAGTGAAATAGAACATGACAAAAAAAAAGAAGAAAGAATATACAATTATTGTGGTGAAGTTGAAACAACAGAACTTTAAGATGCAAAAGGGTGAAGAAATTAATTGGAAAAACTATGTGAAAACAATGTTTTGTAAGGTACTAAGCAAGTACGGATATGTTGGAATATGGTTATTGTAGTAATATACGAGGGGCATCTGTAAAGAAAATTTAGAGTTGTTTTATATAATATGGACTATATGAAATGAAAGACTGAATAAGTTACAATTTAATGGGAAATGGATATTGGCTGAGATATTGAAAAAAAATATATATTGGTTGTGAAAAAAGGGTGAGAGTCGGACAATGAACAGAAATAAAGTGAATTAAATGAATGTATGTATAAAGCTATGCAAATGATGAAAAAGGAGTGTAAAAAGATGTAAATAATTGTAAATAATGTGCAATATGTAAATATCAAGCCTGTTTCATAAAACAACTTCTTGCTTCTGCAGTGGCAGCCCATAGAAGCAGGGGCTGTAATGTACTGTGAGCAAGGAGATGACATGGACAGAGATTTGCTGTCCTTGCAAGAACATGGTATATAAGAGTTTTGTGTGGTGGAAGCTGGAGAAAGTGAAGTTAGTCGGGAGATACTCAAATCTTTGTTAATATGTGGAATACAGGAAACAGAGATGGTGAAGGCAATTGAGCCTTCAGAGTTATCACAAATGGATGGAGAAGATGTAAGCAGAATAGCAAAAATAACCCCCCTTCATCCACTCCTCTTTATTGCATCCCCACCTGTGAAATCAGACCACAAAATTAGTCTCCTTTTTTAAGGCTGATCTTACTTCCCCTGCAAATATTTGTGTATTCAGAAGCTTCTCCAAGGATAATCAACTTCCATTCCTTGAGGATCTAAAGAAAGTTAGACACTTGCTCGTTGTCTGACCACATTGGTAAAGCAAACTGCTATGTATCTGCTTCCTACTCACACTTAAATGGCTAAATCAAAGCAAATTCCCACCCACTCCAAATATATGGGGAGTTTATGAACGGACTCAAAAGGAACATTTGAATAATAAATTGCAGAACAAGATAAATGTTACTCAAGTTACATTAAAGGTCACTTTCAATCCAAATAAAGTGGACACTGAAGCAAGCTAACAAGGAACTTCAACTAAAGGCAATTACAAATCCTTTTTTAACGATGTCAAGAAGCGAAGATCTAACACCCAACAATACCAACTTCAGAATGAACTTCAGCTACGTTCAGCAAAGCAGCGCCATTACCAGTTTTAAAGTTAATCTTGATAACTGGATGGCTAATCTCAAATTCTCCCCAGGTAAATCTTTTACAACCCTCCTTGAGGCAGGAACTTTTAACTATGGGCTCATTTGGCTAGGCACATAAATCAGCTGAAGTTGGATTATCTAGTACCTGCCCATGAGCCAAACAACCTTACCTTGCAGGCATGTCTTATAGCACAGAAACAGAATATCTAGCTATGCCCTTCTTCCCTGCCATGCAGAAGCAGGCGTGCTCTACAATATAAAATCAGGGCATCCCAGTATGCTGTACAGTAAAGCCTAGTCATACCTTAAAATGCAGTAACAAGATATCCAGGCATACCCTACCATACAGATCTAGGCTACTCAAGTGTACCTTGTAGCGTCAAAGCAGGATACTCAGGCCATGACATACAATACAAAAGGGTACCCAGGGATGCCCTGCAAAACAGAAGCAGGACAGACAGCTGTGACCTACAGCACTGAAGCAAAATAAAGTTGTACAATCATCTGTACCAGTATGAATGCCAGTTTCCCTTCTTTCTGAAAGTTAATTTGTTCCTCAAATGTGCCAGTTCATTTCAGACACTGACTTGAATAAGACTGCTTATTTTTTGCACATGACACAGTTACAGTTCAGCCTTGCTAACTGCTGTCTTTACCTTACCTAAATCTTGACACTTGCAGAAATAAGGCCTTCCTTTACTTAAATCTAAATGACCATCAGGAACCTCCTTCAGCTGTGTATATCTGTGGAAGGTGTACCGAACTGGGTTGATTCGAGATCCATCCTACACTGCCACATTTGCACACCTGAACTGAAACTGATACTGTTTGAAATGTACTAGCACTGCTTGAAATCCACAGATTTTTACCCAACTTCTACTCATGTACTAAAGTCTTCTAGTACCCACTGCAACATTTGGCAGTTCTAAGTTCCACATTAGCCTCAGCAACCAGTGTGTTAACTGGAGCAGAATATACTCTGAGTACATGCATCATACATGTTAGGCTCCACAAGACCTATGGTTCCTTCAAAGCAAGACATCCAAACTTCTACCCAGTCTAGACAATGTCAATGGGACTTTAGACATCTGATGAACTGATTTCTAGGTTCAGCATCTCAATCAGTGGCTGCAGAATCTCGGAAACCAGAGCAGGTAAATCTACATAAAATTGTGAAGTGCTGTGTTGAGCTGCAGAATGGACTGAACATTTCCATACCATTCCAGAAATTATAGAATAATAGCCCATTTCTTTATGACATTTCAAATACCTAATTTTAATAACAAAAAGGATGGGGAGACGGCTACCAGTATTTTCAGACCCACTGGCTGCACTGTTAGAAACAATGTGTTCAAAAGGTAAGCTTTGCATCAATGAACTGTGTAGAAATGTGCACAATGTTTTGCTACCAGACTTGTTCAGTACATTCACACACAGTATCAGAGTAACATGCAATACTTTTAAGGTTTGTCTGTAAAGAGCAAATGCACATGGCAAATATCGGCAGATAGAGAATTCTATGGAGCACATGGAAAATAGTGGGTATAAGTTTCTCAAAGCATGAACAAATACAAGTGAAACCAGACCACTAAAACTCACCATTGTGTTCCCTAACTGCATTATTCCTGCCAGTCTCAGTTTTCAGGAGTAACAATATCTATAGCTGCTTAAGCAAAACAAAAGAAATTCATGAATATGCTGCAGAATATTTATTGTCATTACTGACAAAGCTTGTAGAATGTTAAGAAATTGGGAATTTGACAGTTTCTGATTTCTGGCTTCTTTAATGAAGAAGCTAAACAAATAAATAAATTGTTGCTGAAGTAGCTTATCAGCTTATTAAATAGGCATGGGAAGGAGCACACTAAGCAAGCCAAGCAGTTAGCGGTTGTCAGAGCCTGTTTCCATTTTACTGCAGTGCAGAAGGTTGCACAGTCCTATATTACAGTTGAGAAACAAAGGTCAGCTGTGTTACACAGTACAGTAAACATAACCAGATGTGTATCAATGAAAAAGCACAACAGTCCTCTGCATAGATCTGTACAGAAGCAGAATAAAAGCTGTGCTATGTACAAAAGTAAAAATAACACCCACTTTCTGCAATGCAGAAGTGGGACACACACACACACACACACACACACACACACACACACACACACACACACACACACACACACACACACACACACACACACACTCTCTGCTGTTGAAAAATAAAATACTACATTTACACTGCAGTGGGGAAGGAGGCAGACTGCAGCAGTGGAAAAGTCATATTCACAAGTGCATAGTAGCTGTATCTGCTTACCACTGCAAAAACAAGATAGCAAGCTATGAAATGCACTACAGAGTCAGCTAGTTTCAGTAATGCAGTCTCAGATGAATCAAGTACTGCAGTGCTGATGCATAATCTGCAGCTGTGGTCTGCACTGCAAAAGTAGGACACTGAGCACTCAGCAATACACGGCACTGCAGAATACAGAGCACTCAGTCTCATGCTGCACTGCACGACAGCTTGCCCAGCTACATCCTGTAGTGCAGTACTACGATACGTAGCAGTGGCTGAGAATGCAGAACACTGCCCTCGACTGATGACACGAGAAACAAACCACGACTGCCAGTGCAAAAGTAGGAAGACCAGCCATAGCTTCGTCAGCTATAACCTACAGTACGACAGTCAGGAAATCACATCTGGCAATGCAGAAAGGTGAAATCCAGGCATACATGATGTGCATAAGCAGAAAACAAAGCTGTAACTGGCTACACATCACATTCATTATAAATATTATTAATTTTGTTTTTTCATATAGTTCAACATATTTAATAAAGCAATCAAAATATAATAAATAAATCTCACAAATAAGCAGGATGAGCAACCAGGCATAACTTAGCAGCAATAAGTCATCTTAATTCTAGGAAAATACTTTTCCACAAGACTTCATACATAAATTTGAATTTCATAGCCTCTTAATACTGCTCCACCAACAGATAGCAAGTTAAATCCAAATGGAAATCCTTGGAAAAGTAGATACTCTACTACACCAAGTTCGCAAAATTATCCTTGGAATCTCTTGTAACTTCTTGCTGACTACAGAATGCAACATACCAGAAGGTAAAATGGGCAATGTCTTCCAGAGAAGCCCTTGCCACCCAGTAATACTGTATGAAGTGAGAGTTCCAGTGCAAAGGCAGCAATTGCTGTTTGAGTAACAAAAATATGGCAAGACTATTTACGTGATCCATTACTGCCACTAACTACATATCTGAATACATTTGGTTGCAAGTGCAAAACAAACATATGTTGGGTAGCTGAAGGATTATCCTAGCAGATAAATGTATGTATGAAATGAAGACAACTGTGTGCATGTGCTCAATTTGCAAGCTAAAGCTATAGCAGTGGTGGTGGTGGGGGCGGGGTAGTGTTGTATTAGTCACCAAGCAAGACTGCTGGTTTCCATCGGTAATCGTACTGCAGACACCTAGGAGAGAGAGAGAGTTTTTCTAGGTGGGCAGCTTAATTGTTAGGGGGAAACTCATACCTGTAGTAAGTGTCTAGTCTCAATGTATATACAAACAGGTTGGGGAAAGAACGCTCAATTTTTACCAACAGAATGCGGAACAAAGTAAGAAATAACCAAGGAAAAGCCCCAAATTAGGGACATATTTTAAATGTTGGCGCTATTATCTTAGAAATTCTCAAAATGATTTCCAATCTTAGGAGGAATTGGAACAAAACTCTACAGAAACATCAGGGGTGTCCCTACAAAATCAGTGCAGTTGAGAGATGGAGTTGAAGCCACTTCCATGTGCTTCAAGGTGATTTGTCCTCATACACTAAACAATGTACTCTCAGCTGTATTAGGGGTAGTTCATAGGAGGTCACTAGGCTAGCGGCCCTAGAGCCTTTACAAGCCTAGCCATGTTAATCTCAAGAATCCCAATTTGTTCTTTTTGGGTAGTTTGCAGAAACAGAAAGGGTCTGTGATCAATATCTGTTACACCTGTACTTGAGGGGCATGGATGCCACCCCCAGGGGTGAATGTGCAGTCTCCCATCCAATTATCTAGGTTGCATTTGAACAGGGTCAGTGAGGAGCTCTGTTTTATATGAATAGGAAGTCTAGTCCAGAGAAGCGGCAGTCTCTGGGACATAATAGGGGATAATAGGCAGAGGGCTGGTGCCAGGTCTGGTGGGGATGGGTGGTGAAGTTTGCACTGAATCTGTCAGCTAGCAGGTTGGCGATATCTTCCGGTGTAGTACAAGTGATCCCATCTACAACCAGTTTGGCTCATAGCTGCACATTCCCTTTTAGACTTCGGATATAGTTAAAGAATGTCTTAGGATTATCTTTGGCTAGGGATGCATTTTTAGTTTCTTAATTTGCTTTAAAAGACTTTACAAGATTTCTTATTTTCTTGTTTAGGCTTAGGAGAGAACTCTTCCTCTGCAGAGTGATATCTCTCTTGCTTTTGGACAATAGTTTCTTCCTCGTGTTATATAACCGGTTTATACTTGAAATCCACCACAGTGGCTTATTTTTACGGGAGTTATGATCCTGTCAGGTACAGCAGAGTTTTTGCACAAGGCATTTGTGTACATTTCTGCATAGTGATCACTGATGTCTGCGATTGCGGGTGGTATAAAGTTTTTTACATTTTTTATAACATCACTTCGTAGGCTGTAAGTTAGATTTGGTAAAGTTTTTTATATTTGTTCCTGTGAGGGTGTCAGTTCCAGTAGTTACTTCAAACGAGACTGATTTCTGTTCTCACCTAACCAGGGAGGGCATTACACATGGGGAAGTGACCCCCCCCCCACAATGTTGGTGAGTACTATGTCCAGAACATTACAACCCCTAGGGAAGGTGCAGACTATATGTTCCAGAGCATTTGTGTTAAAGTCCAGAAACCTCTGGGCAAGCTTGCTTTTGCTCGTGAATATCCCGCAGTCTATGGAAGGATAGTTGAAATCTCCCATGACTAACATGTTGGGTTGTATGGTGAGGGATTCCAGCAAATTTCATGGTGGAAGATCTACAGCTAGCAATGATGTGGTATCGTACTTTCCCAGTAGTTAATTGGACATGGATTAGTTTGAGAGAGTCATGCTGTTTGACCAGTTTTGAAGTGTATTTGGTTTTAATGAAGATGGATACACCTCCACCTTTGGTTTATTCATGCTCATTTTGAGGTCTAAAGGTGTGGAAGACATTGTAGCCTTGTATGGCCGGGGGTGCAGTCAGCAGCCTTGACCCATATCTTGGTAAGTTCACAGAAGTTAGCATCCTCTAAGGTGAGGGCTGCTTCCAGGGAGTACAGTTTCATGGTTCAGCTCCTAGCATGAAGCAGCACAACCCTGAGTTTCTCTCGATTAGAATTTGTTACACTGGGAAATTTGTTGTTTTGACATTGACTAAAAAAGGCACTATGCAGGAGGTAAGAGCCTTTGCTAGCATCCAAAATCCTAGTGGGACAGGTGCAGACCATCTCTAGTAAGGCAGCAAGGTCTGTCTACCATATACTCCCAGGCTGACAGACACTAGATCCCTTTGGACTGACACCAGAAACTGAGCCAATTGTTGAATTCAATCACTTTTTGTTTATACTGCATCATCCTGGGTGAGGGTAGGATACTGCTTAGGGCTAGGAATGTACCTGTCTGGGACTGTTTGTAAGCTTCTGAGTCCCCCAAGCTTTTCTGTGTTGGAGGGAAGCCTTCTAGCTTATCAGTGTGAGTGGTAAGCACTAGGTAGCCTATCTACCACAAGAGGAGTGGTTTCTGGCCCACAAATTGCAGTATATTGGCCATTTGGGCAGTTTTTCCATCTCTTTCAACTTTCTGGTTTAAAAGCCAGCATTTGCGCTTTTCCCCCCTTTCCTATAACTAGTCTACTCCAGATACAGATTTGCTGTATCCAAGACTGTATGTAAGCTTCTGAGCCCACCAAGCTTTTCTGTGTTGGAGGGAAGCCTTCTAGCTTATCAGTGGGAGTGATAAGCACTAGGTAGCCTATCTACCACAAGAGGAGTGGTTTCTGGCCCAGAAACTTTAGTTTATTGGCCATTTGGGCAGTTTTTCCATCTCTTTCAACTTTCTGGTTTAAAAGCCCAGGTTTGTGTTAGTTTCCCACCTTTCCTGTAACTAGTCTGGTCCAGATACAGATTTGCTGTATCCAGGACTGTTTGTAAGCTTCTGAGCGGTGTCAAAGTCTGCTCTTCAATTTTTCCCTTAGATTTACTAGTTCTCTCCTCTCCTGCGCTTTTACTAGCTTATTAATCTAGCACTTTACCCGACTTCTTGTAGCAATTATTGTAGCACAAAGTGCTACCAGTACTAAACGTTCTACAAGGAAACTGCTCCAGTACTTATTAATATCCATCCCTCCAGGCATGTCTAAAGGTTAGTTCCCTGTGCTTTCTCCTATAAACCTGGTGAACGTGGGCATCCTGAAGGCAACTGCCTCATGTACAGACAACCCTCTCCTCTTACCTCCCAACACTCAGACTTGCGAGAGATGCATTTATATATCCAAATTGGAAGCCACACACTCTCCAGCCAAGACCGGAATAGCTGGTCAAGAGGAGAATGTCAACACTTGCATCACACCACATGGAACACATAGCCCTCCAGAACACACACCAACACTGCCTTTACATAAAAACACAAACCGCACACCCACCTTTGCGGAGGCTCTCAATAAAAATCTATCCAAACAGCAAAGACCTGCAAGGCAGAAACGCACTCAACCACCACAACACAACACTAATCACGAGACACAACTCTCCTAAACAGTGTGCCACTCAACCAAAGCCCCTAAGGCAAAACAGCATGCCCAACACACTAGTCATAGGTGACACGATAGTGAGGCACACTGATGTCCCACTCATTAGGTTGAATAAAGAGAAAGTAACAGTCAGCTGCCTGTCAGGCGCTAGGATCCACCACATAATGCAGGCACTCAGGTCCCTCAACAACAGGTACAAATAGGACTCTTGTCATTGTACATGTGGGTGTAAATGACCTGAGACGTATCTCCCTGGACTACATGAAAAGAGACATGGAGGAGTTCTCAGATTATGTAGCCCAGGCGGGCATGACCCTATCCCTGAGCAGCATCCTACCATCACCCAGAATGATACCACAGTACAAGCAGAAAATAATTGATTTCAACAATTGGCCAAGTTTCTGGTGTCATTCTAAGGGGATCCAGTATCTGTCTGCCTGGGATGATACGACTAACAGACCTCGATGCTTTGCCAGAGATGGCCTGCATCTGTCACCCCTGGGCTTCCGGATACTGGCAAGGGTCATGCTGCTCAACGCTAGAAGTCTAAATCTCAAAATGCACTCGCTTGAAGCACTCCTTAAAATGGAAAACATCAACATTTGTGCCGTGACAGAGACCTGCTTCAAGGCAGCAGAAAGCACCCCTGCATTACTAGGCTATAACTCATTCCACACCTTTCACCCCCAGAACTTGTATCGAAGCTCCAAAGGCAGTGGTGTTTCCATATTCATAAAGGATGCATACACCTCCAGACTGTAGCCCAACATAACGCATCTGAGATACTTCAGGTGCAACTAACATTGGATAAGACAGCTATTCATGTCGTAGACTGCTATAGGTTCCCAACCATGTTCCAAGACTCACAATACACTCTATGTTCCTAAACACCCTGGAGAATATTAAGGTCCAACCTAACACTGTCATACTGGGCAACTTCAACTACTCCTCCATTAACTGGGAAAACTACTCATGTACCAATACACTTGCCCAACGTTTCCTGGAATTCATTATTTCTAATGCCCTGGACCAGCTCATTCTTACCCCCACCAGTGGTAGAAATATCCCTGACCTAGTCATTACCAACATGGGTAACTGTTACTCTACACCTGAAATCAATTCCTCCCTGGTCAGATCTGACCACAAACTTATCACCATGGACATCCACATCCCACCCACACCTCCATTAAAGGAAACCACTGTAAAAAACTTCTCCAAAGCCAACTTTGGGCTTCTAAAAACAGAGGTGGCAAACTTCACAACTCCCACGCAATGGGAAAATAGGTGTATGACTGCTGAATCATACACCAATGCACTGTATGAGCACATACACATGTGCATGGAATGGGCCATACCAAACAGAACCAAGATGCTCTCCTCCAAAAAAATGAAGCCAATCTGGTGGACCCCTACCATTAACAAACTCTACAACAGAAGAAAAAAACTGTTGCAGAAAAGAGTGAAATCCCAAGATTGGAAAAACTCCCTTGCTAGCCTCAGCAAAAAACTAAGATCCCTTATCGAATCACTTAAAGCCTGTTATGAAAACAAAATTGCCTCAGATTCTAAAGACAGCCACAAGGCATTCTATAGCTATGTCAAAAATCTACATGGCACGTCTCAGATCTGCTCTGAGTTACAGCACAATGGCAATACATATACAGAAATCAACTGATATTTCCAACATATTGGCCAACAGGTTCAGTGTGAAAACTACCCCCCTTTCACCCCCCCCAAAGGGCCCATCTCAATACCTGAGGAATGCCAAGTCCCTATCATCACAGCTACACAGGTAAAAAACATTGTCCAAAGCCAAGAATACAGCTTCTATAGGACCTGACAATATCCCAGGCTGTGTCCTACATGAACTACAAAATGAACTGGCACCACAGCTGAGTACCATGTTCAATCACAGCCTAATTTCAGGCTTTGTTCCTGCAGAATGGCTCACTGCTATGGTCATCTCACTCCACAAAGGGGGAGCGACTACAGATCCTGGGAACTACCATCCCATTAGCCTGACAAGCCTGATATGTAAGGCCATGGAGCGCATCATCATGGACCTTAACACGGACATAGGGAATCTCCAAACTCTAGACCCCACGCAGTTTGGGTTTGTGAAGGGCAGATCATGCCTGCTCAACCTGACAGACTTTGAGTCTGTCACCAGAGCTGTCGATGAGGGCAAGGTAGTTCACACAGCTTATCTAGATCTTGCCAAGGCCTTCAACACCATCCCTCACTCAGGAATCATAGCTAGACTCACTAAACTAGGCATAAACCCTTATGTCATAAGATGGGTAGCCAACTGGCTCACTGACAGATCCCACACTGTAAAAGTAGCAGACTCTAACTCTGACTACCGACCAGTTACAAGTGGCATTCCACAGGGATCGGTTCTATGTCCTCCCCTGTTTGGCATCTACTTCTCAGACATCCAAGCCAACACAAAGGGACTCTGGTTGACCAAGTTTGCAGATGACTGCAAATTGGGAGCAATTATAGATTCTCCAATGGATGCAGACATCCTACAACAAGGCCTCACTGAGACCAATGACTGGTACAGGAACCATGGCCTCAAGCTCAATGCCAAAAAGTCCATTGGCATTCCCTTTGAGAAAAATTCAGTGCCCATGAACTACCACAAAGGAGGTAGTCCACTAAACACCAAAGGTGTGATAAGAGACCTGGGGACACAGGTTGACAGCAACCTCTCCTTTGATAACCACATTGCCACTGTGGTCAGAAAGTCCTTCTATGTAGCACATCTTATCACAAAAGGTTTCTCATCCAGATAGAAAGAGGTCATAGTCCCGCTTTACTCGTCCCTCATTAGACACATTATAGAATATAATGCCCCACTTGGTATGTACCTCGCTAGACACCTACAACAACTAGAAAGGCCACAAAAATACCTAACTAGGAGGATCTTAGGCTTTAGACATATGCCCTACACTGACAGACTCAAAAAAACTCCAGCTATACTCGGTCTCATATCGCCTACTTAGAAGCGATCTCTGCTTGACCTACAAAGCCATGTCTGACTCAGAGCTGTTAGATATGCTTCACCTAAAGAAACCCCAATCTCTCTGTGGCACATGCTCCAGGGACCTAAACCTCATTACCACCATAAACAGAAGATGCTGGAGGGACAGGTTCCTAACCCAGCGACTTCCCATAATTTGGAACAAACTCCCCATTCACGTCAAGCAGAGCACTTCACTGGCCTTTTTCAAGAGAAATCTTGACGAGTGGATGGGCAATAGGAAGTTCACCCTGGGGAACACTTCAATGGCCCTGCTTGACAGGGGCACGGGAAACTAACTTCGGTGGCAGTCACCCCAGGGATCACCTCCATGGCCTTGCTTGACAAGGGCACTGGGAACTAACTTCAGGCGGCATGATGCCAGGAAATTTCTTGGGCTAGGCTTCTACAGGCTCCAGGCCCATTAGCCTAGTACATACCTATGAACCTATGAACCCATTGTTTAGAAGATTTTTCTCACATTAAGTTGGCAGTGCGTTGTGCTTCAGGCAATTGCTGTCCAGCCTGCCAGCGGTCAGGCTTGTGATGTCCCCTTAACAGACCGCTGGCAGGTGTTAACTGGATAAGCTGTAAATGTTTCATCCAGAAATCTGTAAGTAAAGGACAGGGCAGCATCCTAGCAGGGGTCTAGAATAGTAAGAAGGTCCACATCGTTAAAAGAAATCAAATGCTTAATCATGGAGCTCTTCCTCACATACCTCTACCAAGTGCTCAACCAAGAATCTCCATGTTCAAGAAGACAGTTAACTCTCAAAGTCCTGCCTTGCCATCGAGAGACAGAGCTTCCAGGTGGATTTAACCATCAACAGCAAAATCCATCACCTACATTTTGAGTGGATTTAATCACAAGCATCATCTACAAGATTTACACAAGATATTCATGTAATATAGTGATACCTACTGGCAAGCTATCATGGTAAGAATTTCCTATACAGATGGCACCAAGTCAGCAGAAATGGAAACCCAGTCTACTTTTCCCCAACACACAAAATATGAACAGAGGGAACAACGCTGAATTCTGTGAAACACAAGAAAAAGGTATAAAGCTGTGCAAGAAAAAGTATGCAACACTGTCATATCTGGCAGTGCAGACGTAAATCTCAAATAAATTGCATATGCCAGTGCAGACACAGGCTAACCAGCTATGACCAGCAATACATAAGCAATATTAAGAAACAATGTTCAACAGTAAAGCATTTGAGCATCCAGATGTGTCCAACAGTTCATGAACAGGATTAGCAGTTGTTTTTAGTGGTAAAAAAAGGAGAACAAAGGTACACATGGTAGTGATAAAAAAGTGCTTCTCAGCACCATACCGGAGTAACAGAAGTGACATATTCAAGTGTAGATATCAATACAGAAGATACTCAGTTACGTCAGACACTACATAAAGATGCTCAGTAGTGTCTGCAGCACTAAGAAATGCAATCACTTGTGCTTTTGAAATAAATATTTGGCCATTTCTAGCACAGCTAAATTTACTCACATTTATTTTGATATCCATGTTAACCATGCTGGGAACAGCCCTCTTACAAGGGATACAAGGATAACTGCTCCAAATCACTAGGCATGTAGAAAATGAAACCTCATTGTAAAGTAAACAAATATGCACATAAATACATACATACGTATAAGAACAGCCTTATTACTCATGTGTTTGTAGAACAAATAAAAGTTGAAGAAAATGAAACCAAGGGGAGTAGGATGCTGTTAGTGCAGATAATCGGGAGAAAAACAAAGTACAAGAAATCAACAGTATACACTAATAGTTGAAACACATTCAAGCTGAGTAATTTTGCAAAACCCAGGGAAGGGAGTTATTGAGGGCATCAAAGCAGGAGCAGTCCTGAGCAGCTAATGGTCAATAACTTTTGACAGACTTTTCCTCAGGTAGATGGCAAGTGTTGAAGGTGTGGTGGGGAAGAAAGAGGTAACTGGGAAGATATGTTCTGGGAGTTGGAAGACCTTAAAAATTACCTACAGAGTACACGGTCAGGAATACTGGGTGAGCAGATGAGTGTAACTAAGGAAATTAAGTTATTTTTTGAGCTGGGATATAGGATATGAATTGCTTAGACATGGTAAGGCCTTAAGTTGAATTCTGGTGGCTGCCAAAATAAATAAATAAATAAATAAATAAAGCAATTGCTAGAAAATCAAAAACAAAATCTAAACCAACAACACGAAGTGAATATCATAACAGATCTAAACGAACAGAAAGTGGGATCTTTAAAAAAACGACAGAAGTAAATTACACAGAAAAAATGGAAATTGTGGGAACAATACACGCAGAAAAATGTTTTAGAGGAATGAGGTTTAAGAGAAGGCAGGAACCGAACAATTTATGTGATGTTGCTTAGATTAGACATCACATATATTACACATCCTATAATGTTTATCAATGGAACTTGATAATATGGTTTGATTACTTTTAAAAAATGTAAATTTTCCTATGTCACAAGTGATAATTCAATAAAGGTGCTAAAAAAATAAATAACTTTTGCCAGGCATCTTGAATTCATTCTGCTTTTGTAACCTATCCTAGAAGACTATTCCAACACCTAGAAAGGACAAAGCTAGGTATACTACTGCCACAGGTGACACTACATCTGGGCATATTTAGACAGTGATATCACAATGGTGATAATACAGCAGTGAACTATGGCTTACAGTGCAGGAATTGATATGGTGTACTGCTGACTGAAGCAAACACTTAAGATCTGCAATCCAACACAACCACCGAAGCAAAAACGTTGTAGTGATTGGAAAGTGATTAGTATTACTTTAGCTTTTTAAGATAACACCATCGTATAAGAATCTCTTTTCTGTTACCTATTTAGAGTCACAGTGAGAACAGAGCCAATCACGTTGTTGAACATGTCCAGATCAGAGGCAACCTGAAGTTCTGTAAGAACACACAGAGTGGCATAAAGTCTTCAGATCTCCTATAAGCAGAGGCACTAAATTCTAAAATTTGGTATCAGACTATTAAAAACCCTAAATATAGACATGTTCACGGCTAGTACAAAAGCATTCCTTTTGATGACAAGCCTAACAAATGGGTGCCTGCACTTAGTGAATTATTTTAACCTGGACTGAAACCAATGAAATGGGTGGACTGCCTGTGGTGTATTACACCTGGCAGTGTAGAAGTTACAGATGCTGTGAAAGTAATGTGCAACACACACTGTTGTTGTCACATTATACCAAGACAGGTAATCATTCACTTCCTGTTCAAGTATAAATAATGGCAAAGATTGCTAGTGCTACTATGGGCTATATTACCTGGCAGTGAGGAAGTTCAAGAAATAAGGTGGTCAAAACATATCTGCTATCACTTTCCCTAACTGGGACTCAAACCTTGTAGAAGGGAAGAAACCATGGGGCATACTTGCATGTCCGTGATTCCTACAAATCTGGCAGATTTCATTGCAGTCTGAAGATGACATAAGGGAATCTATGTCCCATTCTGTAAGCTTGCTTCCCAAATTGCAAGTACACAGACAATGTCTGAGAGACATTTGCAGTTAAACACTTTTTACTCTATTAGCAAGGAAGAAAATTCTACACATATGCATAAAGAGAAAATAAATAAAAACTTTAAAGCTACCCAGGATGCAAATGTAAGCAGAAAGAGATCTGCTTATGGGATAATGTTCCATTTATTTAAAGAAAAGTCACTCTGTGGTAAGCAGGGTGGGGCGAAGCAAAGTCTATGAGTGGAGAACCCACTTTCTGATGTACGGCTGTTGCTTTTCCACTTTACCTTTCCTGAACCACAGTGAAAGGTAAACAAAAAGCCACAGTGGAGTGTACCACAGGGCTGTGGTACGTCTAGGATAAGACAGCCACTAGTCAAATCATACTCCAATATAACTAAGCTATATTTACTAACAATAGAAACAATACACCTTCAGTTAGTAAGATCTCTGTTCTAATAACAGCAGCTTGCATTTTGGAGTTAATCTCAATACTCTGTTAAGACTGCAACCTTTGTTCAGTACACACTGGCATACCGTTCAGGTATTACTTCTAGACGCTTTTAGTGGGCTGCCTTTTCAAGCAATACAATTGTTCCAGAAGATTTAATTTCTGTTTTTCAAAACTGAACATCTCTGTGCACTCCTTGGATGTACTTCAGGGTTGCCAGTTACTGCTATAATAGAGACAGTGACACTTTCATGAAGAAACTTATTTTTGTGGTGTGACGAACGCTAATGCATGAAGCCCATATGATCAAAGGCAACTTGGTCGATATATGTTACATACAGGAATACATTCACTTCCTAAATTAATTAAAGCTGTAAAGAATAATGCTTATGGCGGAAAATTAGGAGTTCTTTGATCTGTGAGAGGATGACGAGCAATAAAAATGAATTATACTGCTTAAGAAGACAAATGAAATGGATACACTGGGAAAGGGAGTGATTTTCAGTACAGTAAAAGAGGTAAACAGGATGACAGAAGTATACCGAATCACTGCTGGTGGAGAAAAACTTGTAGACATGGAGGTATGACTTAACAGCAAGCTTTAGAAGGGAACAGACAACAACAAACACTAATTTGCATTATAATTCCCACCCCACCCAAATCAAACTTGTCCTGCATAATGGCTGCTCAAGTAATTTTCTACAAGCTGACAGTTTTCATTCACATGTGATTCAGTCTTTTGTGCTTTAGACCAAATGAACCATATATATATATATATATATATATATATATATATACACACACACACACACACACACACACACACACACACACACACACACACATATACATATGTACATACATAAGCACTGTGTGTGCATATGCTAAGAATAGGCAGGTTGCAAAAACTGCCACAGTGAGTGATATAGAGAAGGGCAGAAATGGGTATGTAGTACAATCTGCAGAGTCTAAGCTTTGTAAACTAAACCAAAAATACAAAGACAGGATGCAAGTTAAGCAACAAGAGCATGAGTAAGCAGGGATGAGGCATGACAGCGTAAGAACTGAAGAAATACAACGTGAAAGTTGCTAAGGATGACACAGCCAGGATAAGGTCAAATGTGAAACCTGAAACAGGAAACAGACAAGGAACGCCAAAAGACAAACACTTTCCCAAAACAATCTCTCTTGTATGGAGCATTTAATGTGTAATGAAGGCACTGGAAAAAAGCAGAAAGGATACTCAATCTACAGAAGTACAAAACAATATCCTACTATGGCTTGCATTACAGGACAATACTACCATGGCTTGCAGAGCATCTAATGGGGTAGAAAGATACTCAGCTGTGTCTAGTGATACAGGATGTGGGGGGTACATATCTGTGATTGACAGTATAGAATTTCGGCAGTACAGAAGGGTAGTAAACTGCATCTGGCACTAGAAATGGATACTCTGTTGCACTAAATAGATCTAAAGTAGAAAACGCAACAAAGCCAGTGTGGAAACTGATTTTCAGCTGTATCTCACATGGCAAACACAGTACCTTGTCATGTTCTGTATGGTACAAGTATCTGCACAGCTGTATCTGGCAGTATACACTGGAATACTAAACTGTATGTAGCAGAACAGAGAAATACTACTCAGCTATGGATGGCAGTATAAAGAAATACTGTAGTATATTGAAATATTACTTGGATATATGTGGCAGTATCACTCAGTTATGTAGTAGTATAAAGAAATATTACTCTGCTATGTGTGGCAGTGCAGGAACAGGCATAAAAGAACCAGTTTGGTTAGTCTCAGTGCTGAAGCCCAGATTCTCTGGATATTTCTATAGGAAAAATTCCGGATTAAAAAGGAATGTTCAGAGAAACTAGCTTAATCTTTTAAAGGTAACACCTCCCTAGTTATTATTCAGAGATGACAATGAAATTTGTACAGACTATACTTCAGAGAATCTCTGTCCGTATCAATCAAACGAGTATTTAAATATAGTAAAATACAAGAAGATGCCAAAATCCAGTAAAAGACAAGAAGGTGCCAAAATCCAGTAAAATACAATGCCAAAATCCAGTAAAAGACAGCTATTAAATATAGTATCAAGTATTTAAATATAATGATTCTAAAGAGGGATGAATAGTATAAAACATGAGCCATGTCAAAAACTGCGACCTTCCACTATGCTATCAGTGGCGGCAGTCATGGTTTCAAAATCTGGAAAAAAAAAGCAGACACGAGCTCATAAGAATGTGACCTTATGACAAACCAATTAATTGTTTTACCCAAATATACTAGGCCTAGAAAGATGGGAAAACCTAATTTCACTCCATCCACTGAATACTGTGTTTGTCTATCATATTTGGACACAGAATCCCTGTGAAAGTTGTTCTACCCGTAGATGGCTACTCAGCATAAAGATTCAGAAACAAAAGTTACCACAGGCCACCAAAAGTGCCAATTTGCTCTACCTGATCTGCAGAGCAGCATCTCCTTCAACCTACAAAAGCACTCGTATTCAGTCAATGCATTTTTGTGTTTCCATTCTCTTCCCTTTCATACCATTTCCATACAGGGAGAACTACATGCACTGGCAATCTCTTCTGTGAAAAACTACTGCTAGTATTCAAGGGTCTCCTTCCCGCTATAATATCCCCCTGCCTCAGCATATCTTGTCTGAAGTAACGAACCCGAGCCTGTTGGTATGATACTATTAAATGAAATTAATATTTCTATGTTCACAGGTAGGTACTAGGTTATCGCCCTAGGGCCTATACAAGCCCAGCCAAAAAGGTACCCTAGCTTTTGCCACCCAAGAAAATTATTTTCCTGTGCCACTGTTGAGCAGAGCCACAGAAGTGATCCCCGGGGTGAATTTCCTATTTCCCATCCAATCATCAAGATTTTTCTTGAAGAGTGCTAATGAGGTGCTTTGTTTGATATAGATAGGTAGTTTATTCCAGAGTATGGGAAGTCTCTGGGACAGGAATCTATCCCTCTGGCATGTTCTGTTTATTGTGGAGACAAGGTTTAGGTCCCTAGAGCATGTAGCTTGAAGGGATTAGGATTTCTTTAAGTGGAGCATGTCCAATAGCTCTGGGTTTGACATAGCTTTGTATGTTAGGCAGAGATCACCTCTGAGTAGGCAATATGCAACAGAGTAAAGCTGGAGTTTTTTGAGACGGTCTGCGTAGGGCATCTGTTTGAGGCCGGTATTCCTCTTTGTGAAGTATTTGAGGCCTTTCCAGTTGTTGCAGATGTCTTGTGAGGTACATATCAAAAGGGGCATAATACTCTATAATGGGTCTAATGAGTGATGAGTAGAGGGGAACAATGACCTCTTTTTCTGGATGAGAAACCTTTTGTGATGAGGTGCGTCACATAGAAGGATTTCCTGACTACTGTGGCGATGTGATTATCAAAGGAGAGACTACTGTCCACCTGTGTCCCAAGGTCTCTTATCACACTTTCGGTGGTAAGTATACTACTGCCTATGTTGTAGCTCATGGGTACAGAGTTTTTACCAAAGGGGATGACAATGCACTTTTTGGCATTGAGCTTGAGGCCATGGCTTTGACACCAGGCATCTGTCTCAGTGAGGCCCTTTGTAGGATGTCCACATCGTTAGGAGTTTTGGTTATGGCTCCTAGTTTGCAGTCATCTGTGAACTTTGTTAGCCAAAGACTTTAATTCCGGAGTGGGGGATGGTGTTGAAAGCCTTGGCAAGATCTATATAGGCTGTGTGAACCACCTTTCCCTTGTCTACAGCTTTGGTGACAGCTTCAAAGAAGACTATCAGGTTTAGGAAACATTTTCTGCATTTTACAAACCCGAAATGGGTGGGGTCCAGAGTTTGGAGATTACCAATGTCTTTGTTTATACGTTCCATGATGAAACGTTCCATGGCTTTGCAGACCAGGATCGTCAGGCTAATGGGATGGTAGTTCCCGGGGTCCGTGGTGGCTCCCCCTTTATGGAGTGGCATAACCGTCGCTGTGTGCAATTCAGTGGGTACAAAGCCTGAGGTGAGGCTATGATTGAACATGATACTTAGGTGGGGTGCCAGTTCATTCTGTAGTTCATGTAGAACACAGCCTGGGATGTTGTTTGGTCCCATGGATACTGTGTTCTTGGCTTTGGAGAGTGTGGTTTTTACCCGTGACTACAGGAACTTTGCATTCTTCCGGTATAGAGATGGGCCCTTTAGGGGGTGAGAGGGGGGTAAACTTAGCACTGAACCTATCTATCAGGATGTTGGCAATATCAGTTGGGTCTGTATATTTAGTGCCATTGTGCTGTAACTCAGAGCAGATCTGAGTGTTGCCATTGAGATTCTTGACATAGCTATAGAATGCTTTGTGGTTGTCTTTAGAATAAGTGGCAATTTTGTTTTCGTAACTAGCTTTGGATAATTTTATGAGGGATCGCAGCTTCTTACTGAGGCTGACCAATGAGCTCCTCCACTCATGGGATTTTACTCTCTTTTGCAATAGTTTCTTCTTTCTGTTGTACAGTTTGTTTATGGCAGGGGACCACCAGATTGGCTTCCTTTTTTTGGAGGATAGCGTCTTAGTTCTGCTTGGGATAGCACGATCCACGCACTTGTGCAAGTGCTTATAAAGTGCAACTGTGTACGATTCAGTAGTCATAACTGTATTGTCCATCCGCATGGGTGTCATGAAATTCACCACTTCTGTCTTAAGAAGCATGAAGTTGGCTTTGGAGAAATTTTTTACCGTGGTTTCCTTAATGGGGGCAGGATGTGGATATCTATGGTGATTAGCTTATGGTCGGATCGGAACAATGAGGCATTGACTTCAGGTGTGTAACACTGGTCACTCATGTTGGTAATGACTAGATCTAGGATATTGTTGCCCCTGGTGGGGGTGTGGATAAGCTGATCCAGGGCATTGGAGTTTATGAATTCCAGAAAGCGTTATGTGAAGGAGTTGAGTTGGTACATGAGTAGTTTTCCCAGTTAATGGTGGGGTAGTTGAAATCGCCCATTATTAGGGTGTTTGGTTGAACCTTAATATTTTCCAGTACATCAAGAAAGGAGGAGTGGGAATCTTGGGGCATGGTGGGGGATCTGTAGCAAGCTACAATTTGGATTGCAGTTTTGCCCAGAGTTAGTTGCACTTGGATAACCTTGGATGCATTATGCTGAGCAACTAGCCTGGAGGGGTGGATATCCTTAATGAATATGGACACACCTACGACTTTGGTGTTCTGGTCCAGGTTACATGGCTGAAAAGTGTGGTATGAGTTATAGCCTGGAAGTGCAAGGGTGCTCTCTGGAGCCTTGAACCAGGTCTCAGTCACTGCAGAGATATCAATGTTCTCCATTTTAAGGAGTGCCTTGAGTGAGTGCATTTTGAGATTTAGACTTTTAGCATTGAGTAGCATCACCCTCAGTTTTTGCTTGTCTGTTCCTGTTACGGTGGTGAATTTGTCATTTGAACCTTGCCTAAAAAAGGCACTATAGGAGCGACAAGAATCTCAGCCAGTATCCAGAATCCCAGGGGTGACAGGTGCATGCCATCTCTGGCAAAGCATCATGGTCTGTCGACCATGTCATCCCAGGCAGACAGATACTGGATTTAGAATGACACCAGAAGCTTAGCCAATTGCTGAAGTCCATCATTTTGTCCTTGTACTGCGGTATCATTCTGGGTGATGGCAAAATGCTACTCAGGGCTAGGGTCATACCTGCCTGGGCTACAAGATCGGAGAGCTCTTCCAGGTCTCTTTTCATGTAGTCCAGGGAGGTACATCTCAGGTCATTCACACCAACATGGACAATGACAGTGTCATATTTGTACTTGTTGTGGAGTGACCCGAGTGCGTGGGTTATGTTGCGGATCCTGGCACCTGACAAGCAGCTGACAGTAACCTTCGCCTTGTTTAGCCTTGTGAGTGGGACATCAGTGTGCCTAACTATAGAGTCACCTATGACTAGTGTGTTAGGTACGTTGTTTTGCCTTATTGGCTGTGGTTGAGTGGCACATTGAGTCTGAGGGCTATGTGTCATTTGGGTTGTGTTGGGGGGGTGGAGGTTGCTTACATTTTTGCTTTGGAGGTCTCTGTTGCTTGAGCTGATTATTATTGAGAGCCTCCGTGAATGTTTTTGTTTCTATGTGTGGATTTTGGTGGTGTAGATTTACTGAGACTATGTGATGAGTGTGGTGTGGTGCAAGTGTTTACCTTCTCCTCTTGACTGTCAAGTTCAGTCTTGGTTGGAGAGAGCTTTACCTCCAATTTGGCTAGATAAGTGCATCTCAGTCTTACTTTTCTGTCCAAGTCTTTGAAGATTTGGAGAATGTTTTCTAATGTTTCTTTTTAATACACCACATCTTTGGAGTCATGTATACCTTTTTGTGGACTGCTATTTCCTTCTGGGCATACAGACTACAGAAAGAGAGAACTTTAGAAGATGCACCCTAGTGATTTCTATTCAGCTATACCATATCTACTTTTCTTGCCAGTGCCATTATTAAAGAGCCCCGACTGTCATCTAAATGACTTGAGATAGACTAGCAGCTCAGAAGCCTGTTGGAATTGGTGAGGGAGATAAGAATGAGGCTTGAGCCTGCTCATCAATCTTCAGGAGGAGGAGGGGGGTATTCTTGGGGGCACTCTTGCTGGTCAAATCCACAGTGAAAACTAGGGATCACATGATGGGTGTTTGTCTACATGAAAGGCAGAACCAATTGATCATGTCACGTAGAACTGTGTCTGTCCATCACAAAATGCCCATTACAACTGCTTAGATTCCAATAACGTGTGCATGAGAGGTATCACTTTAGAGAGAAAACCACAATCCATCTCGCAGATGAAGGCAATGCTCCCAGTCTGCGCCCTCTTACAGAACAAATAAGCTGTAGAGGCTCTTATCCACAGGAAAAGGGGAAATAACAGGTTAACAGAGCTGCCATGGAGCACGTTCTCTGGTTACAATCCTTTCTTGACTGGTTAATGTTAACATTTGCCCTAAATACTCCCCCTTCCTAGATTATAACTGTCAATATGCAGGATTTCACATGGCTTTTCCATGGTCCCAACCACTTGTCAAGGGCTACTATAAAATAGATGAATAAAATGTAATCTGATTGGATATTACCAGTCCATCAAACATGCACAGTATACAGAAAGAAAGTACCAGTTTACAGTTCATTATGAGAAATACCAGAGCACATATCAAACCTATTAAAGAATATTAACTTCAGTTTTGAAATGCTCATGCATCCTTTTTTTTTCCAGATAAACCCAAGTGAGATATTGTTTTTGTATGCTTCTGCCTTGCAGGATTGCCAGAGCTTGCAGTCTCTCAGAGAATGATACAGGCATTATATCTACTGTCCATGATCACTTTTCCCCATAAAATCAGTAACCTTGGCATGTGAATAATAAAGTCTGGGGAGAGTGGGGTATGCCTTCTACATAGGTAGGTGCATGGGGGCTTGCACCTGCAAAAACAACTTTTAAAAAAATATCATGTTTGCTCACATCATTCACGAGCTTCTGTAGCCAAGGTACAACTTTCAGTATATGAGCTTGGGTAGCTATGCTAAGACTTTCAGTACATACGCTTATGCAATATGAGCAAACGTTGCTGAGCTTCTATGACCTAAATTGGGTAAGTGCTTTTCATTTCACCGTGTCTGCCAGCATCAAACTACCTACTAGCACATTATAATGTCTATGCCCACTCACACAACTGATGTACCATCAAAAACATTGCTGCCAACATTATACAGCAAACTACATTATAAGATAATCCCAACATAAAATTACCTAAAATAAAATGAACAAAATTGTGTAAATATTTTCCTGATTTCGTGCATTCTGTGTATAGCAACATATCAAATATAAGCACTATTACAACTGTTTGTTGACTAGCAGTTGAAAATCCTCTCTCTAAATTCTGTACATTTGGAAAATTTAGTCTGTCCAAGCTGCTAAGTAACAGAGTCTACCATGTAAATTTTTTTTTCATTTTGTTTGTAAACAGCATTATTACAATCCAATAAACACAAATTCAAATGCAAATAGTCTCTGTCCAGCATTCCGTGGCAATAAATCATAGCTTTATATTCAAGTATAGGGAAAATAGGATGGATTTTTTCATATATACCATCTTATTAGCGGATAAGCTAACAAAACTGGTAAGAATTACTTGAGCAAATGTACACACATCTCAGATAAGTTTCTGAAACATTTAATAACTGTCTGAATGTACTATGACAATGTTCAGGTGACATCTACAATCTTACCACATCACCCCTCATCTAGCTTTTTTCCTGTACTAGGTCCTACTGCATAGTGTTATCCGATATTGTAGCATAAAGCATAAACATAGGATTGGTTTTTACTTTATACTGTATACATATACATATATATATATATATATATATATATATATATATATATATATATATAGATATTTATATAAAGTTACTTCATTGTGGGTGTATATTTGGCATAGCTGATACAGGGTCAGACGTAAAGGCATTTGAATGTTGATCACATACATTACCCTGCCTGTTGGTCTGAAGTACTAAAAGCAAAATACAACTTGTCCTTCATTTTCACTGTGTCCTCTTCTGATTACTTCATCCCTCACTCTACATAAATGTGTTTATTATGATGTAGCTCACAGATGTGTAACCTTTTATCTCCTGGTCTCCTGTAAAATGAAATGACTACATATTAAGACAATGGCAACAGTATGACTGTTGCTATAATCCCTAGTAGACAAAGGAAAATAACAAGCTTGAATTTACTTATGGCAGTATAAGTCAACCAGATGAAATGTTGCTCGACACAGTGTATTGCTGTCAGAACCACACATTTCTGTTATACCACACTTCCTAACATTGCCACCTTAGATACCAACTATATCAGCGATTCAGGGTAAGCATTTCAGGCTGCTAACCTTTAAAATGAGTTACTTGAAGCATCTGGAAAGGACTCAGTCATATCCAAGAAAGCCAAAGCATTTGGCTTCACTTGCTTTCCTGGCGAAACATTCACTCTGAAAAGGTGCTACTAGCCTAGTGGAACTAATTCAGTCAACACACGATAAATCAATAAAAAAAAATAACGTACAGTAAAATAAACCACAACATGAAAAAATGCTTCACATAACCTTGACATAAGCAACAGCTAGGAGCCATGGTTGGTTCCATCTGTAGAGGAATGGAATCTTGACTGCAGCCTTAGTGACCTGTGTTTGGTTAATGAGCCTTGGTGTCAGAGAGTTAAGCAGGGGTGACAGTGGCAGAAGTACTGGCTTGCCCATGCCAGGAAGAGAGTGTTTAGTATCTGCTGTGACATTTAACAGGTGAAGACCAGCAGAAAAAACACAATACACAAAAGGTTTTTATTAGTGACAAACTGCCAAGGAGCATACAGTACTCTAGCCAAGGGCTGGGCACAGTAGAATGAAAACATGTTGGTGTTTAACCTCAATGCACATGTTAAACATTTCCTAATTGACAAACATTATGAATAATATTAGGGTTAGAGACCTATAAACACAAGCCAACCATGCACGACAGCCTACTAGCATTTGGCTCATCTGTCCATTGTCTGGCTGTATGATGCTACTTTCTCTGGAAAGCGGAAAGGTGTGGCAAGGATGGGGGAATGAATAAGTGAGTAAGATGCCAGAAAGTACAGTTGTGTACACGTACCATAAATGTAGATGTTCGAGTGTATTCACTGTTGCAGTCATCACCTGTGGGTTATCCCTGCTGTGGTAGCCCTCAGCCGGCCTGAATACCAGAGTAAATGTGTTTCTGCATCATCTGCTGTCACTTGTATACTGATGTCAGGTCGTCAGTGATATAAAGCAAAGCAGCTGATGCCACTACATCAGTTTTTCTTGCCCTAACCAGTTAAAAGCCCAAGGAAATATGGCAAAGTGGTCCTGGTGGTTAAAAACCATCCTAAGAAGCTTATGTCTCCCTATGGAAAGAGGATATAAGGGGGAAGAAGGGAGTGAAACCAGGACTGCAACAGTGAATACACTCGAATATCTACATTTATGGTAAGTGTACACAACTGTACTATGTTCTTTGTGTTTCACTGTTGCAGTCATCACCTATGGGAGGATTCCCAAAGCTGAGGAGAGAGGGGGAAGGATTAGTTAGAGACCTAGGCATGGGTAAGCAAGCCCTGCAGAACTGCAAAGGCAAACCCTGCCCTAGCCTTAGAGAAAAGAGGAAGGTGGTAATGCTTTTTAAAGATATGGACCGAGGTCCAGGTGGCAGCTTCCAAGATGTCCCTGGTGGGAACTCCTCTGAGGAATGCTGTGGAAGTGGACGCTGCTCTAGTGGAATGGGTATGAATTGACTTAAGGGGTGGTTTCACATGTAATCTGTAGCAGAAATGGATACAGTGTGATATCTATTTGGAAATAGTTTGCTTGAAAATGGGCGTCCCCTCTGCCCCGGGGCAAAGCTGACAAGAAAATGGTCTGTTTTCCTGAAGGGTTTAGTATGGTCCAGGTAGCATCTAAACAGTCTGTGCACATCTAGTAAGTGCAGAATTCTTTCCCCCTTGTTTTGAGGGTTAGGGAAGAAGGTGGGCAGGTAGCATCTAAACGGTCTGTGCACATCTAAGTGCAGAATTCTTTCCCCCTTGTTTTGAGGGTTAGGGAAGAAGGTGGGCAGATGAATGGCCTGGTTGAGAGTCACATTAGATACTGCCTGGAGCATAAAGGAGGGGTTAACCTTAAGGGAGACCTTGCCTGCATGGAAAATGATTAAGGCCTCAATGGCCATCAATGCATGAAGTTCTGAAACCCTTCTGGCTGAGGTGATAGCTAGTAAGAAAGCAGTCTTCCAGGAGAGGTATTTCAGTTCTGCTGAAGCAACAGGTTTGAAGGGTGGTAAGTTTAGTTTTTCCAAAACATAATTCAGGTCCCAGGCTGGTGTGGGTGGCCTTCTGGGAGGTCTGATATTATAAGCCCATCTGAGGAATTGTTTAATCAAAGGATGTGAGAACAGGGGCTGGTCTGTATAGAAATGAGCTTAAAAGGCTGAGATGTGGATTTTAATAGAACAGGAGGAGAGGCCACTACTGAGTAACTCCGTTAGATAGTTCAGGATAAGAGGGACAGAAGGTTGTGAGGAACTGGCCCCACTGGACTGGCTCCAGGAGCAGAATCTTTTCCATTTCCCTGCGTAAGATTTTCTGGTGATGGGCCTTCTGGCCTCTGTGATAATGTTTAGGACCTGTTTGCTTAACAGGTGCCCCTTGCTTGCCTTTAGAGTATTAGCCATGCTGATAGTTTGAGAGTCTGCAAGTCTGGGTGCAGCATCCCCCACACACACGAGTCAAGAGGTCTGGGATAAGGGGAAGCTGCCTGGGAGGCTGTGATGTCAGGATGTGCAGTAAGGGGTACCAATGCTGTCTGGGCCAGTCTGGAGCAATGAGTATGGCCTTTGGTCTTTCCTCCCTTATCTTGATCAGTACCTTGGGAATAAGAGGCAGAGGAGAGAATCCGTACACGAAGTGGGAGTTCCAGGGAAAGGTCAAGGCATCCACCCTTCCATGCTAGGTGGTGATACTCCCTGATACAGAATTTCTTCAGCTGGTGGTTGAGGTGCGAAGCAAAGCGATCCACCTGTGGATTTCCCCACTCCTGAGTGACTTGCAAAAAGATCTTTCTGTGGAGCTGCCATTCATGGGGGTCCAGTAAGTTTCTGCTTAAGTGGTCTGCCAGGGTGTTGTTGATCCCTGGTAGGCATTGGGCTATTAGATGAAATCCCATGGAGGAGGCAGTCAGCCAGAGGTTCATGGCTACCCTGCACAGAGGGTAAGATTGGGTCCCTCCCTGTTTGTTGATGTACCACATTGCTGTGGTGTTGTCTGTTTTGATAAGGAGAACCCCTGTCCTGAGATGGGGTTGGAAGGATGTCAGAGCCTTTTGTACTGCCATCATTTCCTTCTGGTTGATATGGAAGGGAAGGTACCGGGCATCCCAAAAACCTTGGGTGCACCTGCCTGATAGGTAAACACCCCAAGCAATGTCTGAGGTGTCGGTGGTGATGGTCTGCCCAGCAGGGTGGAGGATGAATGGGAGACCCTTGTCCTTGGCACAGGCCACTGCCCACCAGAGAAACTCGGCCCTTATACAAGGGATCAGAGGGAGAGAGGTCTCTAGAGGCTGTGAGTGTTAATACCAAAGGTTTTTTAGATACCACTGAAGCTTCCTCATGTGAAGCCTGGCCAGAGGAATTAGAAGGATGCAAGATGCCATGTACCCCAAGGCTTGCAGGAACTTCCTTGCCATGAGGTGACTTTTGGATGCCAGCTGTGTAAAGTAGGGAGGCAAGAAGCTCTGCTTTTCTGGGGACAGGAAGGCCATTTGGGATGCTGCGTCCAGCAGTGCTGTCAAGAAAATCATCCTCCTGGAGAGTGTTTGCTTTGATTTCTACTCGATGATGAACCCCAAGGAAGTTAGGAGGGTTTTGACAAAGTGGAGGTCCTGGAGCAGCTTTTCTTTGCACTCTGCCTGAATGAGGCAGTTATCCAGATAAGGGTTAGTCTCTACATTTCTCTGTCTGCAAAATGCTATGGCCTGGGTCAAACATTTGGTGAATACCCTGGGAGCAGTAGATAAGCCAAAGGGAAGCACAGAGAACTGAAAGTGTTGTGAGCCTGCTCTGAAGTGCAGGAATTTTCTGTAGGATTCTCTTATGGGGATATGGAGGTAGGCATCTTTTAAGTCTAGGGTCACTAATCAGGCATTTTTTTGTCAGCATAGGCAGCAGCTGCTACAAAGTTAGCATTTTGAATTTGGGGACCACCATGGAAGTGTTCAGAATGGAAAGATCCAGGATGGGGTGCCAAGTGCCCTCCTTTCTGGGAAAAAGGAATAGCCTGGATTAAAAGCCTTTGCCTGTTCGATCTGCAGGAACAGGTTCTACTGCCCACTGAGATATGAGAGTTTGTGCTTGTCTTAATCCCTCTGCCCACTGACTTGGAGGTAAGTCTCAGTACCCTCTGGGAATTGGGAGTTCTTTGAAAGTTAATTTGTATCCCTGAAAAATTATCTTTAAGATCTACTGGTCCTTTGCTACAGACAGACAAATTTCTTTGCAGAGGGACAGCCTTCCTCCTAGCTTTCTGTGGGTGAAAGGAGGGGGCAGAGGGGGGAGTGGGAGTCGAGAGTTTTTGCCACAGAGGGATGGCTTAGAACTCCCTGCCTTTGTTGAGGAAGTGGTCCACTGTTTGGTTCTCTGCTGTCCCTGGGATAGGGGCCTGGGTAGTCTTCCCTGCGGGGCTTACCTTGCCCCTGTCTGCCAGTGCTTAGAGGGAAAATTCCTGCTGAATCTAGGAGGTCGAACCTGAAATAAATCTTTTACTGTCTGCATAGATTTTGCTTTGTCTTCCATCTTTTTAAGCACCTCTTTTGCCTTTTCTCCAAACAAGCGGTCTTTATTTAATGGTGCATCAACTTATTTAGACTTGACATAAGGGAGAGGTTGTTCCTTCAACCATGCATGTCTCCTACTGACAGATCCAGACACTGCTGCCCTGCTAAAGCCTTCTGGTGTGTCATATCCACAGTGTATAGAGTATTTTGCCACTAGACAATTAGAGTGCAGTAAATCTGCTAACTCTTTAGAAATGGCACAGTCAGGAAAGGTAAAAATCTTTTGCTTTAATAGTTCCAAAGTATGTTGTTGATATTTTAACATATGGAACTGACAGCTGAATGCTCTGATAGCTAAGGTTGCAGAGGTGTAAACTTTTTTACCCCATCTGTCCAGAGCTCTGGCCTACTTGTCAGGATTAGGATTATTTGCAGAACTAGCCCTAGCTCCTTTAGGTCCCTGTGTAATGACCTCTGGGTCTGCAGCAGGATTTCTGTACAGGTATTTGTGAGAATCTGGTACTCTGTAATACCTGTCAGGTTTTCTGGGAGCAGGTGGGAGGGCGTCAGGGGCTAAGCTGGATTCATGGAAAACATCATCCACTACTTCTAAGATGGGGGGATGGCCAGGGGTCTGTGCTGCAATAGGTCTAGAAACTCTCTTAGCCTTTTCTTAGACTGAGGAAAGTCCTGAGATTCCCAGGGGAAATGTTCCCTGAGGGTGTGAATGCTTTCCCCAAGGGAAAGATCTTCTGGTGTGGAGGCAGGAGGAATAGATTCCTCTGCATCTGAATCCTCATATGCAGTCAGAGGTTGTTGTTTCTCTTCAAAATCTGAATAATCAGATTCCTCAGAATCCTGCTCTGTCATTAGTTCATGAGTCTTTTCCTTTTAGAAGTTGTAGCCTGACTGCCCCTGTTAAGGGAGATAAGATCCCTTGCCATCTTAAGCATTTGGGCTTGGGGTGGTGGAGCAGAAGTAAGATGGTGGCTAGAGGTAGATTTTCTAGGTGTGGCCTGGCTTCTAGGCCTAAGAGCATCCATCGGTCTGAGAGAAATGGTAGTTGGGTGAGAAGACGTCGGTTTTTGTCTAGAATCAGTAGTGCAAAAGACCTCTTCAGAAGCCAGTGCCTGTGTCGTGGCTCTGGACCCAAACGAGGCAGTGACAACTAAAGGCTTGGATGACAAAGAAGATTTCTGCAGCATACCAGACTCTGAAAGGGTCTCGGTAGAGGCCTGCATAGATATCGTATTGGGCATCAGGGGCTGTGAAAGCGCCTCACTGAATTCCGGAGAACTGACTACCTGCTTAGCGGTAGAGTCGTCGGAAGGCTTAGCCTTGTGTGGTCTGTCTCTATCTTTATCCCTATGTTTTTTTTGGAATGTCTACAGATTGTTGGCTGATGGATGCCATTTGTGAAGATGGAGGATGAAAACACCTGCCTACAAAAAGAACTCTGCAACAAATGGTTCTCGCGTTAAAGAGGGCACAGAACCGTCAACGGGGGATGTCGTGGTCTGAGCCTAAACAAGTGACACAGTATGAATGGAAGTCTTGATGTGGGATCTGCTTTCCACAGTTGAGACAATTGTTAACTTTTTCGGACATCGGTTAGTGCAAGAAAAAAGGATCCCCAACGGGGTACTTAGCTTTAGACGTTTTCAGGTGTAATCCGAGCTCTGGTAGCGACCGACCGGCAGACTTGTGAACTGCTTCTGCTACGGGCTCCACGGCAAGACAGACTGATGTAATGGCGTCAGCTACCTTGCTTTATAGCACTGATGAACTGACATCAGCCTACAAGCGACAGCAGCTGACGCAGAAAAACATTGACTCTGGTATTCGGGCCGGCTGAGGGCTACCACAGCAGGGATAACACACAGGTGATGACTGCACCAGTGAAACACGAAGAACATAAGACTCAATGGTTAGTCTGGTAAGACCCCAAAAAATTGGTAACCTATATTTAGTAACATGCTATAGAGCAGAAGGAAGCTCTTACTATGTACAAGTCTATTTTGGCACAGGGAGCAGAGGACAAGTGAGCTCTCAGCAAGATCTGTGCCTATGATACCAGACAGACATTGGAGTACTGCCTCATACAATGAGGAAAGGACTGGCATTCCCAGATGGATTGCACAGCCACAGAAGACACTGCTTGAATCAGTCCAACAGGGTAGCAAACCCATGATCCCTCAGGATCACAGGATGCTCATTACTACAGAGATCAGAACATATACAAAAAGGATAAAGGCCAACAGAAGGTTAAGAATATTCTGACAGAAAGCATAGCAGTTAAAAATGGCAACATTCCATGTATCCCATGTCTGAAGGAATAGTACTTGGACATATACAAGAAGCCTACAATTATACTGAAAAATCTTTGATGTTAACTAGGCTTCAGAAACAACAAAAGGGAACATAAATGGTGACTACAGGCATAGCAGAAGACCTTTAAGTTGACAGAAAAAGTAATCAAGTAGTGCATTTTCCATTTCTTTATTAATTTTAATTCTTAAATCTGTATTTTTGCTAATAAAAATAGCTACGTAATGCAGTCCAGAGTAAATATTTACTAGAACTGTTGTGTCCCTTACTCAAGTTTTTCTCAACTACAAGGAAACATCAGGCAAAATCTTGGTGTTAAGCATCTAAGCAACCTTTATTTTATATTTATCAACACACATTGAATGATGATCTCTGCTTTGCAATAATATAGATACTTTGGCTTCCAAATTTGATCACTTGTATTTGTACATCAGCTATCTTCCAGACAGTCGGCTGAAGAAAAAAGGGTATAAAGTAATACAAAATCAGCAATTTGCTTGGTAAATGCACTGCATACAGCAAAAAAGATATTGATGCTAGTTAAAGAATCCAAACAGATGTGCACATAAAATATTCAGATAACTCTAATCACATCTGGTGGTGGAATAAAGTGGTCAGGTGACTAGATGATGCTGGCAGCGTGCAAGTTGCAGTTTCCTAGCTGCTTGGCTGCAAATGTCAGTTTTAAAAAAAATCAGACAGTGACAGTATAATGTAATTCCTTTGTTTGCTTGCCACAACAGTTGCAACAGATGGCATTTTCAGATCTGATTTTGGCGTAGATTTCCAGTCCATTCCTAGCCACTGTTAACTACAATTTTCTAAGTGATCAACTTAGCAGATGGACAATGTTTGAAGAACTTTTATTTCTGCTAGGTGCTGACATGGCAAGATACAGGAGAATTAACTGTTTAATGATATAGTATTACATTACAGTACTGAAAGTTTAATACTAAGGTAGCATGCACATGTTAGTTGTACTCTGGTATGAGGGTATGCTAAATACTGTGCCTTTACTTGTAAAAGATGCTGGAAATTGTTATTTGCTTGGACCACAAACACAACTATAGGAATAACATTTTAAACATCTTTTTTTTAAATTATTTCACTAATTAATGCTTATACTATCACGTTAGAGTTGAAATGTGAAGTATATTCACAGTTCTCAGTTCACAGAGTAAATGTGGACTGCTGGTAGCTTTACGAGGAGTGGGGAAGAAAAAAGTATGGTTACCTCTTGAATAACAGGAGCATAAGTTAGTTGAGAGTAGAGGTGAACTACAGACAGAGTACGGCAAGCTGCACAGTGTGTTGAAAAGAAAATGGAGGAGAAACTGTGATACTGAAACTGCCTAGAGAATATGATGGAGTTCTACACAGTAGTACGCAGACCACCAAACAAAGGGTGAAGAAAGAAACTAGAAGATGGAATCAATATGTAGACAGAGAAAAGAGTTACTTTAACGGAGGGGCTGAACTGAGTGAAACACTGGTGGAGGTAAGGTTGGAACAAAAATGAGGGTTCCAACAAAAACTGAACATTTTAGATGTAAATGGTGCTTGCAATGAGCAACTTGCAGGAGCAGAAGCGAAACAGCTAGGGGATAAAACATGATTATGCTACAGCGTAGTATCAAATGGCAGAAAATTATACATTAAGAAATAAAATCACCAAGATCTTGCCCATAGGGGAGTAGATTTTAACTCATTAAGAACTAACTAGTCATTAATTCACAAAACTAAAGGAGAATGAATACAGAAAAAGATCTGGGTGCATAAGAAAATGAACTGTTTTGGGTATAATGACATATATGAAAAAAGTTTGAATGGTGGGAAGGGTTGGATTTCATACCTGATGGCTAGCTCATTGGGACAGAGAAATGGTACCAGCTAGTACATCACGTGAACTCCAAACCAAAAAGAAGAATAAACTCAGGTACCGGATAAAAGCTCGGTTTTCACCTCAATGCACATTTTTATTTTTAGTACATCACATGACCTGGAAAGCTATGTGAACACTAGCAGAACAGCCAGTCAGACAGAATACCAGGGCAGATTCCTCACAGATAGAACAACTGAGAACCATTGTGCTTTCATCCTCTATGAGAGCCTTAGAGGTACAAAAGGAAAGCAACAGAAAGCTTGAGACTACCTGCTGCATTCGACAGCAAGATCAACAAAAAGTACATTGTGTACACTTACCATAAATGTAGATGTTCGAGTGTATTCACTGTTGCAGTCATTACATTTGGGTAATCTGCTGGCAGGTTGCCCTCAGTCAGCCTGATTAACAAAGTCTTGGGTCCTGCGTCGGTTGCTGTCCCTTCTTCCATGACGTCAGGTCATCAGGGGTATAAAACATGCAGCCGACGTCATTACATCAGTTTTTCTTGCCCCAGATGTCAGGTGCCCCCCCTAACAGGGAGCAAATAATACAAAAACACAAAAGTATACCTCAAACCAAAAGCAAATACACCAAAAAGGCTTTTAAGCATAGTATAGGAAAGTAGAGGCATAGCCAAAAAAAACTAGAGGGCTGGAGGTAGGGTAACCAGGACTGCAACACGGAATACACTCGAACATCTACATTTATGGTAAGTGTACACAACTGTACTATGTTCTTCGTGTTTCACTGTCGCAGTCATTACATTTGGGTAGATTCCCAAAGCTATGGTTGGGAGGTGTTTATACAGCATTAGGGCCAGCTATAAGACCCTGCAAGACAGCAGTGGAAAAGCCAGCTCTGGATTCAGAGAAGTTGGTAAATGATAATGCTTGGTGAAAGTATGTACAGAACTCCAGGTAGCTGCTTCTAGTATATCCCTGGTAGGTACACCTCTGACAAAGGCTGCAGAAGTAGATGCAGCCCTGGTGGAGTGAGATCTGATCCCCTGGGGGATTGGTTTCCCATGGTGCTTATAGCAGAAATGAATGCAATGGCTTTAGAAATGGTTTGTTTTGAAATAGCCTTCCCCTCTGCCCCTGCAGCAAATGCTACCAGTAATTGTTCAGATTTTCTTTGAGATTTGGTCATGTCCAGGTAGAACCTAAGTTGTCTGTGCACATTCAAGGAATGCAGAATCCATTCCCCTTTGATCTGTGGATTGGGAAAGAAGGTTGGCAAATGAATGGACTGATTAAGAGCCACACTGGAAACCACCTTGGGCATGAAGGATGGATTGGTTCTGAGGGATATCCTGTCTGCATGAAAGATGATGAAAGGCTTCACTGCCATAAGGGCCTGTAATTCAGATATCCTTCCAGCTGAAGTGATTGCTAAA
The DNA here is from genome assembly GCF_019279795.1 of Protopterus annectens. NCBI lineage: Eukaryota > Metazoa > Chordata > Ceratodontiformes > Protopteridae > Protopterus > Protopterus annectens. The sequence goes on along the minus strand of NC_056739.1, from coordinate 986,316,226 downwards.
AGGAAGGCTGTTTTCCAAGAAAGAAATTTTAAGTCTACAGTAGCAGCTGGCTTAAAAGGAGGTAGAGTGAGCTTCTCCAAAACAAAGTTAAGGTCCCAGGCAGGGGTAGGAGCTCTCCTAGGTGGTCTCAAGTTTTTTGTCCCTCTGAGATACTGCTTGAGCAGAGGACGAGAGAAGAGGGGTGGTTCTGGGTTATAGTGAGCTGAAATAGCTGAGGCGTGGATTTTAATGGAAGAAAAAGACAGGCCCTTGTGGAGCATCTCAGTTAAGTATTGCAAAATCTGAGGTAAACTGGGCGCTATTGTGCTCATCCCTAAAGATTGGTTCCAGGCACAGAATATTTTCCATTTGTCAGCATAAGACTTTCTAGTACTAGGTCTTTTCGCTTCCAAGATGACATCCATCACAGATTTGCTGAGGGATGATAAGGGTGAATTTAAGTGATGAGCCAGGCTGCAAGGTTCAATGTTGGAAGCCGAGAGTGCAGAATCTGGTTCTCCTGCTGAGACAGCAGGGAAGGGGTCTGAGGCAGGTGCCATGGAGATATTTGCGACACACTGCGCAGGAGAGGGTACCAGTGTTGGTGTGGCAAGTCTGGAGCAATCAAAATCATCTTTGGTTTGTCCTGTTTGACTTTTAGTTGAACTTTCGAGAGCAGAGGCAGAGGTGGAGAGGCGTAGACTGAAAGGTTTTTCCAGCTGAAGGGCAAAGCACCCACTTTCCAGGCTTGTTTGTGGGGAGTCCTTGTGCAAAACTTGTCCAACTGGTAGTTCTGGGGGGAGGTGAATAGATCTATGTCTGGGCTCCCCCATTCGCTTGTCAACATGTTGAAAATCCATGGTTCCAGTTTCCATTTGTGTGGTTCCATGAGGTTTCTGCTTAGTCCGTCTGCCAGTGTATTCACTATTCCTGGCAGGAATTGAGCTTGCAGGTGCACTTGGTAGCTCAAGGTTGTGTTCCTCAATGCCATGGCTAGTCTGCCGAGGGGGTAGGAATGTGTACCCCCCTGCTTGTTTATATACCACATAACCATGGTGTTGTCCATCTTTACCATTAGTTGTCCTGGAAGAATGTAGTCCTTGAAGGCTGTCAGAGCATTCTGTACAGCTAACATTTCTTTTTGATTGATATGTAGGTGCATTTGATTTGGGCTCCATTTGCACTGAATGCACTTCCCTGCCAGGTGAGCCCCCCATGCATAGTCTGATGCATCTGTAGTGAGGGTTTAGGTGGCAGGGGGTAGTGTGAATGGGATTCCCTTGTTTTAGTGGCAGGCCTCTGCCCACCATAGGTACTCTAGGCGTAGGCAAGGTATGATAGGCATCATTGTTTCCAGGCTGTGACAATGTTGACTCCATAGACTTTTTAGATACCACTGTAGTTTCCTCATATGCAGTCTTGCATATGGAATTAGAAGAATGCAGGAGGCCATGAATCCCAAGGCTTGCAGTATTTGTCTTGCAGATAGCAGGGTTTTTGTGGCCACTTGTTTGAAATAAGTTACCAAATGAATTTACTTCTCTGGATGAGGAAAGCCATCTGGGCAGTTGTATTCAAGCTTGCACCCAGGAATGTAATCTGTTGACAGGGTACCCGTTGTGATTTCTTTAAATTTATGGTGTACCCCAGACAAGTTAGATGTCTTTTTACAAACGCCAGATGATTTAGAAGTATGTCCTGGTTTTCTGCCTGAATTAGACAATTGTCCAGGTATGGATATATTTGAATATTTCTTTGCCTGCAAAATGCAATAACTGAAGCCAGGCACTTTGTGAATACCCTGGGCACAGCAGACAAGCCAAAGGGCAGTGCAGAGAACTGATAATGCAAGTAGCCTGCTTTGAAGCATAGGTATCTTCTGCAAGATTCCCTGATTGGGATGTGCAGGTATGCTTCTTTTAAATCTAGAGTTGCCAACCAGGCGTCTTTGCCTAGCATAGGAAGTAACTGGTGAAGAGTCAGCATCTTGAATTTTGTAATCTCCAGAAAGGTGTTTACAGTAGACAGGTCGGGGATTGGACGCCATAATTTGTCTTTTCTGGGTACCAGAAAAAGCTTGGAAGAGAAACTTTGTCCCTTTTCCTCTTCTGGTACCAGTTGAATAGCCCCCATGCTTAAGAGGGAAAGTACTTGTTTTTGAGCCTCTGCCCACTGATTTGGGGGCAGGTCTGGCCACTCACTTAGTGATGGCAACGTGTGGAAATGAAATCTGTATCCCTGGGACACTATATTTAAAACCCATTTGTCCTGGGTTATGAGTTCCCAGTTCTTTGCATGAAGAGCAATCTTTCCCCACAAAGGGGCATTTAAAAGATAAGTGCTTGGTAATTTTAAAAGGAAGACATTGAGGCTGTTTAACATTGGGGGGTGTCTTGTTATTTCCAGATTTGGAAGTGGAGGCTCCCCACTACTTAGTTCTGAGAGTCCCCTGGGACTGAAACCTAGGGTTTTTGCTGTATCTGGGTTTGGCTTGAGAGGATCTGGAAGGGGCTGGAAAGGACCAATTCTTAATAGGCCAGTGTCTACTAAATCTTGGAGGTTGCACTTGTAAGAAATATTTAACAGTTTGCATAGATTTAGCTTTATTTTCCATCTTTTTTAGAACTTCTTCAGCCTTATTGCTAAACAGGCGGTCCTGATTTAAAGGAGCATCCAAAAATTTAGCTTTAACATGATCAGGTAAAGATTGCTCCTTAAGCCAAGCATGCCTTCCAAGCACAGACCCAGTAACAGCAGCCCTGCAGGAGGCCTCTAAAGAATCAAAACCACATTGCAAAGTATGTTTTCCAACTTGTTCAACAGAATGCCTTAAATCCTGTAAATCTTTATTTTCCACACAGTCAGGAATCAACATAATTTTCTGTTTAAGCAGTCCAATAATATGCTGTTGATATTTTAGCATATGAAATTGGCAGTTTACAGCTCTGACTGCCAAGGTTGCAGAAGTATAAACCTTTTTACCCCATCTATCCAGTGCCCTGGAGTCTGTATCAGAAGGGGTAGGATTGTTAGCAGTAGAAGTCTTAATGCCACTGGGCCCCTGAGAAATGGTTTCTGGATCTGCAACATGATTTTTGAAAAGGAACTTGTGGGACTCAGGAACCCTGTAGTATCTGTCCGGTTTACTAGGAGCTTGAGGCAGGGAATCAGGGGCCAAACTGGATTCCGAGAACACATTATCAACAATGTCTAGTACAGGAGGTATAGACAAAGGCCTATGCTGAGGTAGAAGGAATTCCCTAAGCCTCTTTTTAGAATCAGAAAATTCCTGGCTTTCCCAGTGGAAATGCTCCCTTAAAGTATGCAAGGTTTCCCCAAAAGAAAAATCCTCAGGAGAGAAAGCAGGGGGAATGGAATCCTCTGCATCAGAATCCTCATAAGTAGGCATGGACAAATCCAGGTCATTAGAAGAGTCAGAAGAAACAGAATCCTGATCAGAAGATTCATAATCAAGCTCAGCCCTAGGCCTCTTAGAAGGAGAGGGTTGACTACCCCTGATTAGAGTAATAAGATCTTCAGCCATTTTTATCATTTGTTTTTTAGGCATAGGGGCCTGAACATGTGGCCTGGGCATCAGTTGTTTAGACATGGATCGAGATTTAGGCCTTAGTAATGAAGGCGGTGTCGATTTAATATGCAAGTCTGTAGGCCTGAATACACCCTCAGAAGCCGGTGTCTGCACAGTGGCTCCGGACCCATCCAAGGTAGAGACATTCGTAGGTTCCATAGCTGAAGCATCTCGCAAATGGGTCTCAGTAGAGGCCTGCAATTCAGAAGTAGCAGGTATCAGGGCTACGAAAGCACCTCGCTGAGTACCAGCAAACTGGTGACTGGCTTAGGAGAAGCATCATCGGCAGTTTTGGACCTCGGCAGCCTCTCTCTGTCTTTATCTTTGCGTTTTTTCAGAATCCCAGTAGTCGGATGGCTAACCAATGACATTTCTGGATAATTAAACCGAGAACCGAAGTATTTAGAGGCAAAAATGTACTGACGACGGATAGTGTGCTGAGTAAATAAAGCTTAAAACCGACAGCAAGGTACTTCGTGGTCAGGGCCTAGGCAAGGAATGCAGTACGAATAAAAATCTTTATGAAGTATTTGCTATACACACGTAATGCAGTTATTAACTTTTACTGACATCGGTAAGGAGGAAGAAAGAGTTTCCCCAACAGGGTACTTAGCTTTAAGTTGAAGACTTCTGTTCTGAAACTCGAAAACGAAAATTTCAGAAGTCGGCCAACCGGCACTTGCGAACTGCTTCTGCTTCGGGCACCGCACGGCACGAAAGACTGATGTAATGGCGTCGGCTGCATCTTTTATACCCCTGACGACCTGATATCATGGAAGAAGGGACAGCAACCGACACAGGACTCAAGACTTTGTTAATCAGTCCGACTGAGGGCAACCTGAAAGCAGATTACCCAAATGTAATGACTGCAACAATGAAACATGAAAAACATCTAACATTGCTCTTGTTTTTTAAACACACAGTTCATTACTTTGAAAATCTGGTAGGACAACATATCGTACTGCTAATGTTACTCTTTTGTACTAATGGAATTAAAACTGTGGCTTAATATACAGAAACAGCATTCACTAGGCATGCTGTATTAAGTGCTTAAAAACATGACTTTAGGATGAAGGAAAACTACGCAAATACCAAGGACTGAGAGGCTACACATCTTCATTTTTGCTTTTTGCCCAAATTATATCTACATCTGAGCATTACAAAACTGTCAATTTCAGATGTCCTTCAGGCCTAGAACACTTGTTTATGTAAATATTAAGCATATGTATTTATACTATTTTTTTAGAACTAATAATCATTGTACCCATAGCAGGTGAGATGCAAATAATATCCATATGCATTGTGTGTGCTACCCCCATCTAGTACAACATGTGCCTTCAGTACTGCGTACATTAATTTCCTTCAAGGCAGTAGGCAGGATTAACAAATAGTCCCATTCTCCATAGTTTAGGGTTGTACTGTTTATGCCATGCACTCTGTTGCCTAGTACAGCATTCACATATGAAGTAAATAGCCATTCTATTTAATTACTGTGTCACTGTAATACAGCTAGTGCACAGCAGAGACTCCATCAAAGACCAACCCTGGTCAGTTATATTACACTTTTTATAATCTGGCTATTCAGATGTGATTACTCAACAAAATTGACTAACCAATTCATCTGGAGACTGGTGAGTCACACCACATTGTACAAGGCAAATAATGCCATAGCAACCCGGCATGAACACAAGAGTTGTGTAATCAGAAAGTCATAGTTCTCGACATGTTCTGACTGACACCCTGGTTATCCAGTCACAATACACTACCAGATTTGTTGGATATGAACTGCAGTGGTGAATCCATTCCACTTCCCAGGTTCTGTACATCATAAGCATCTAAAAATCTTGAAAAATTATTTTCTTCAGCAGTGATCACGTAAATTTTCCCCTACAAATGAGGTCAATCTAAAAGGCCAACAGTTTCCAGAGTCTTACTTGCATATTATAAGGCAAGTCCCATCAAATCTAGTGCTTTATCCAAGTCAATTTTTCAAAATTCTTTCAACGTCTTTTGCACTCACCAGATGGTACTGTAACCCTTTCTCTTGGGTTCTCCTACTAGACTGATTTTAAAAAATTGTGCCTTTTCTGCACCTGCATTGATGGCATAAATGGATAAAATCCCTTCAAACCACATGACCACAACTCAATTATCAAGTGCTTAACAGCTCAGGCAGGGAGGGTGGGAGCTCCCATCTGAAGAGGAATGGTGGTCCTGGCCGGCATTCACCACTGCTCCACTGATACAGCATCAGTTGTGTATGTGTGTGTGGTGGAGGGGGCACATAGGTAGGTATTTTAGTGTTGTAAATCCCCATGTCACTATTAGGGCAAGGGTTATACCATTCAGTGTTAAAAAAAAATCCCCCCTCAAATGCAGGGTGCAAGCAAGGGCTCAAGCAACCCTATTATGCCTGTATTTGCCAGCTGGATGGCTCTCACTTCACAGGACCTTGAGATTTTCCTCACTAAGAAACAATTGGGTGGCCAGTAGAGGGAGGCCTGATGGTTGGCAAGTCGGGGGAGTGAACACACACAGGTACAAAATAACAACTTCTCTTTCTTTGAGGAAACAGAGTAAAGTGCTTATGTAGCAGGTTTCCTTTTGCCATCAAACTTTCTTCCCACTCCTATCCATTTTATTTAACTATGCATCCTTTTTGTCTTTTTTTCCCCATGATGAGCTACAAAAGTGTGACTTGGACCTCACCTAATGGCTCCTCTTCCTACTCCCAATCTGCCCATTCATTCAGTGGAACAGAAACTGGGCATTCCCCCACTAGAAAGAACCTTATAAGCCAATTTAGTCCTGCCCAGGAATACCAACTGGTTTTCCATTCTCTGGCAAGTCAGGTGGCAAGGAGCAGGCCATGTTGCTTGTCCTGAAGGTCAGTCTTCTGTCTCCCTCCAGACCTACCCCCAGATGCACGCACCCTTCTGCGGCTCTCCCATGCTCCACTCTTGCTGTCTTCCATGGGGAAGCATGCCTCCCCATCCCAAGCTCTAATCAGCTTGCTCAGCATGGGTTGGGTAGACTTGAACTCCACTACGTGCAACATCTAGTGCTCCTGCAAGAACCACCTACCTCCACCCATATTGGGAGACAGGACAATGTCCTCTCACACCCATCCTTCCTCACCAGCTCTTACAGAACCTGAGCCACTTCTCGAAATTGTGTCACATGTGCCATAGTCTGAGATTTATTCCCCTATGCTGCCTTGACAGAAGTTGATAGCCTTCACTAAGCCAAGGACTGCATTCCTTGAAGGTTCTTCCTCCGTTCTGCTTTAAAGTGTTAGGACGTGTAATACATTTGATTTCTGTTAGCAAATAAACAATACTAGCTGCCCTAATGAACATCCTCTTATAACCCCAGCAACAGTTTTCTGCTACTACACTCATTTTAAGTTTTGCTGCTGAGCAATGCCATCTTAATCTTAACATAAGACAGCCTTTCAAGTCCAAAGTATGGCAGCATCATTCTTTTTGGGCCACCTCCCCTTGACCATTGAGCCATATCTTCCATTTTCCTATTAATTCTTCCCCATTTCTGACATAGGAGGACACCAAGAAGAGGCAAGCACCAGGGACTGCAGTTGCTCACTGGCAGAAGACACCACTTTTTTCTGATACTGCTAATAGCCCTCCATCTCTCAGCTAGCTGGCATGGTGCAATGCCTACTTAAAGTGATCCAGTGTGACTGCACACAACTATATATTGGTGATGCTTGACTGAATGGCATGCACTTCATCAGCTCACTCCTCTGATTCCACATACTTGACAGTACTATACCTGCCACCACCACTACCGGGCCTAGTGATACACTTATATGAGTGAACTGACCTGGGCTCCAACTCCAATCCATCTAAGCTTATCATGTACTGCTGATACTAGCCAAGCCAAGATCTTATCTTGCACAGTCAGGGCAGAAAACTATATTCCATGGGGCAGATGTGATTACATCGCCACACCATACAAAGTTTGCAGTCTAGAGAATTCCAACAGGGTGAAGTACAGACATTCAATACAAATAATGAAGACTAAATGAAGTCTTTACCCTTTCTAAATGGAAGTCTTTACCCTGCAGCCTAACTATCCAGCCCAGTCCTAACAGACTGGCACAG
>NC_056739.1:986221034-986303534 GCF_019279795.1 Protopterus annectens | reverse complement strand
GGATTAGGCTTCTGGGTCTCAGGTAACAGAACATACAAGGTCAAGCTGTAGAATTAAGAGCCCTACTAGTAAAAGCAGTAGCACCGCAGGTTCATAAGTGATTACTAGACTAACAACCACAGAAGGCCTTTTTAAGCTTAGCCACGCTAACCCAATGCTTCTGACAAGATAATACTTGGTGAGGTATATTTAAGCATTTATATGTTACCTCTGTCTTCTGGAGACATAGGTGGCAAACAAAGGGTAAATTTCTGATTCCCCATCCAGCAGTCCACATTACGCTTGAAGTAGGGTAGGGAAGAATTCTGCTTCACTTGGATAGGAAGCCAGTTTCAGAGAAGAGGTAGTCTCTGAGAGAATCTGTTCCTCCACTGTGTCCTATTTATGTTACAGATGAGGTTTAGGTCCTCACATTGGGTAATACTGATGTCATTTGTTTTGTGGATGTACAGCAGGTCCATCAAAGCAAGATCAGAAGATGCTTTGTAGGCCAGACATAGATAATCTCTCCATAATCTGTAGGAAATTAGGAAACAGAGTACACGAATAAGGCTTTGAGGTGGTCTGTCTAGGACATGCTTGTGAGAAACCTCTGCAGACTCTCCACTTGTTGCACATGCCTGGTCAGGTACATACCAATGGGGATGTTCTTAGTGATTGGTCTAATAAGGGCAGAGTACAGCAGAACACTGATGTCCCTGGAACTAGATGCCATGCCCTTGTTTACAAGCTGCACAATGTAGAATTAATTCCTTACTACTGTAGATACATGGTCAAAGGCTAGGTTACTGTCTACATGTGTTTTCCAATCCCTGACCACTAAGTCTACTCTTATGGGTGCATTATCGGTGTGGTAGCTTCTGGGGGTAGCAATCTTCCCAACGGATGCTATTATGCATTCCCTCACTTTGTGTTTTAGACTGTGGTTCTGGTATCAATTATTTGTATGTCGGGTCTTCTTGGAGGGTATTGGTGTCATTGGGGGATTCTATGACAGTACTCAGTTTGCAACTGTCTGCAGATTTGGTCAGCCAGAAGCCCTTAACATTAGTCTTTACTTCAGAGAAGTAAAGGCCAAACCACAGCAGCCCCAGCACAGAGCCCTAAATAACTCTGCTAGTGACTGGCATCTTTGTGGTAGCAATCTCCCCATCCCAACTTCCTGGGTCCTGTCAGCCATCTAGCTATCCAGCAGGTGATATAGGGGTTTATACCTAATTTCACGAGTGTATCTACAATGCCCAGGTGGGGTATTGTGTCAAATGCTTTGGCCAGGTCAAGGTAGGCAGTATGCACCATTCTGTCCTCATCCATTGCTTTGGTGACCTTCTCAAAGAAGTCCACCATGCTGAGTAGGCATGATACCCTTGACAAAATCAAACTGGATTGGATTCAGTGTCTGAAGGTTTCCTATGTCATTGTTCCCAATAATTCTTTCTAGGGCATTGCATGAGACTAGTCAGTCTTATGGTCTTTAGTTACCTGGGTCCACAGACAGTCTGAAGTTGTGCAGAGGGATGCCGGCTGTACTCTTCCATTCACTTGACACAAAGTCTGCCTGAAGGGTGTGGTTAAATAGTGATTCTAGTGGTCCTGACAGTTTGTGTTTCATGCTACTGAGGCATCCTGGGATATTATCATGGCCCATTGATGCAGTGCTCTTGTTCTTAGAAAGTGCACTGAAGACCTGTTCTCCAGTGATAGCTGGGGGAGTAAGGGTTGAGGATGTCTGAGGAGATAGGCTGGTAAAACTTGAGATAAATTTGTCGGACAGTAGATTTGCTACATCATCTGGCTCAGTATAGATGGCTCCACTTACAATTAGTTCAACACATTGTTGTCTATTGCATTTGAGGTTACTTATACAGCTAAAGAATGTCTTGTGAATGCCCTCGGTCTTAGAAGCTATTTTACTTGAAACTTGGCTTGTAGACTTGATTAGCCCCCTGATTTGCTTATTTAGATTGATGAGGGAGTTTTATCTTGTTGGTATTGCACTTCCAAAATGTTTGCCATGATTTTATTCTTTTTCTTGCACAATCTGTTGATGATGGGGTAACAAAAGGAAAAAAATATTAGCAAATCAACTAAAATGCTCAACAGCTTGAATAGATGCCAGGCAAAAAGAGAACACATGTCTAGGACGCTTGATGGAAGCCTTGGTATTAGTGTCTGTCTGTAGCATACTTAATATAGCCAAAGCCTGGTTCTCTAGTGAAAGTACCCGTCTGAGTACTTGAAAAAGAGCTGGTACAGGTGGAACAACTGCCTGGGCAGGCATATGGACTGAGCCAGATGAAACTTGTCTCCCTAGACAGTAATTCTCAGGCCTTAGTAGGGCTGGGTACATTCTCTACAGCCACATGCCATCCTCTTTCAAATGTTTTCACCTTCACTTTCCTTTGTCTATACATCTTATGTTTATGCTTCCTATGAGACTCCTTGATTTTTTTCCAAGAACTTTGAACTGACTGAAGGTTCATCCAGTGGGGAGCCCAGGATTTCCCCTGTCTCATGGACACTAGCTTCCTCAGTTCTGCGAAGTATCCAAGATTTCTTGATATCTGAACAAGGGTCTTTTGCTAAATGTTTCAGTATTTATAGCTAGTTAAATCATGATCTGTATTAAAATGTTGTAAATAGCAGCCCTTGGAAGGAATCAGTCTACCCCAAACAGAGTTAATAGCTATTTATCTTCTTTGAATGTTATCTACCAAATAAATAAAACTGCCAAACTGGTCAAAATTAGCTAAATATAGAATGAAAAGGGTACCAAAATAGGATCTAAATGATTCACAAGTGACCACTAGACTCAAGGCAGATGACCAATCACAATTTCAGCAAAGGACTGAAGATGGTACAGGCTAATCTTGGTTTTACAGCAGTTTTTTTCAAGTGATGTCCCAAGTCTGGGAAGTAACCTTGGACCTACTTTGGAGATGACATACTGCTCTTCAAAAATAAGTACACTTGCAGCCAAGTCCCACATATTCTGAACATAGAATTCCTATTGTGATTTATCAGGTTGCAGCCATTTAAAGAAAAATAGTCAGAACTACTAATTAACATTTTTTTAATGTATAGGTCAGTTATATTAACCAAATCACAGTACAAGTTTAGAAGCAAAGCACCACTGCTGCTTCCCCTCTCTGTACTGGGCAACAGCAATCCCCAGTAGTTCCTTCCTTCGTTAGGGGGTAGGTACACCTCCAAACGCTACAAGAAAGAATGTTTTCCTGGGTGCCATGGAGATACTATGATCTTACTGCAGCGTACAGGAACAGTAGCCTAGCAAGGCTTGGGAAAGTGGGTGTGAGCGTTATATAATAACATGGCATTTATAGCCATTTTCTGACACTCATTACAGCTGCAAGTAGTATTCTTATAGCAGTTTTCAAACTTCATCTAATCTTTAAATATTAAATAGTCATAGAGCTGTACAATACTGTCTCAGAAGAACAAAATAGTAAGAATCAGCCAATGAGGTCAGACAGCTAGCTTACAGTTCAAACAAAATTAAACTAATGATAAAGTAGAAGACACCGATGTGGCCGCTGTATTTGTCTTCTGACACTCACTGCAGTTTACAAAGTCAGAGAGATTTCTGATACCAAACCACTGACGGAGTTATACAAGTACTGCAAAAACATCAGTGTAAAACTATATAAAAGTTGTAAAAACATTTGCTTTAGACCAGTACTTTACTTTCAGAAAGTTTTTGAAGTCCTAGAAAAGATATTCTAACTACTGATATAGCCTACAAAAGGGAAAGGTTTTCTTCAGGGGCAGACATGTATGGCACAGTCCATCTCACTGATATCCACACAGAAATACTGTGGCATATTTGGAGATAAACTCTGCTATCTACAGTTGAAAATTTACACAAAAATTGAACTGCTTCAATAAAAGTATGTAAGACTCTGTCCGGTTCGATTCTCAGCTAGAGCATCTTCTGCATGGAGACATGCGTGAATGGGCGTACCTTCGTCGAAGGTTGTGCATCAGGCCTGGCAAGCCAGTACGTAAAAATCAACTGCCAATCATTAGCGGACCGGAGTTCCGCTGTGGTGACCCCTAACCAGGAAAAGCCGAAAGACACACACACACACAGTAAAAATGTAATTACCCATTAACTTCAAGACACTGCATAATAAACATGTGACAGCATTTTAAATTACATAGAAAAATATGCTGGCTGTTCTTTTATGAAAGTTTTATAAAATGTGAAGGTAGTTTTTTTTTAAATATAAATATTTATTACCAATGATGCTTAACATTTAACATTAAATCATTGTGAATGTACCAGCACTTTTGACAAGCTATTAAATATTTTATCCACATAATTTACAGGCAGGATTCCAATACTGGAAGGAGTTCCAAGACTTGCAATACTGGCATATCCAAGCCTGGTTTCAGAAAAATGAATCACTATGTGGTGTGTGGAACATTGATTATGCTCTGGAATCAGGGAAAGACATGTTTAAGCACCCATCATCACTATTTATCTACAATCTCAGGGCAGAACATTTTCAGTGGTCAGCAGCCACCAGAAATCAGTGTCAGGAAGTGCCAAGAGCTTTTAAACCTTGTTGAACACTTAGTACTGCCTAGTGATTAACATGCTTTTAAAGCTGTTTGCAGTTTCCACCAGCATTCTGGGGTGGCCACTATGTGTAGTATAGTGCTACTTGTGTTACATCGTTCAATGCTGTAAAACTCCTAGCACTCCTACTGTAGTACAGTGCTACTTGTTACAGCTTTCAATGCTGTAAAAGACCTAGCACTCGTACTGTAGTACAGTGCTACTTGTGTTGCAGCTTTCAATGCTGTAAAACTCCTAGCACTCCTACTGTAGTACAGTGCTACTTGTGTTACAGCTTTCAATGCTGTAAAACTCCTAGCACTCCTACTGTAGTACAGTGCTACTTGTGTTGCAGCTTTCAATGCTGTAAAACTCCTAGCACTCCTACTGTAGTACAGTGCTACTTGTGTTACAACTTTCAATGCTGTAAAACACCTAGCACTCCTACTGTAGTACAGTGCTACTTATGTTGCAGCTTTCAATGCTGTAAAACTCCTAGCACTCCTACTGTAGTACAGTGCTACTTGTGTTACAGCTTTCAATGCTGTAAAACTCCTAGCACTCCTACTGTAGTACAGTGCTACTTGTGTTACAGCTTTCAATGCTGTAAAACTCCGAGCACTCCTACTGTAGTACAGTGTTACAGCTTTCAATGCTGTAAAACTCCTAGTACTCCTACTGTAGTACAGTGCTACTTATGCTACAGCTTTCAATGCTGTAAAACTCCTAGCACTCCTACACATTTTCTGCAACTATTGTAGAAAAAGGGAGCAAGTTACGCTCCATGCACTATGAGGAAGTATGACTTGGTCTCAGATCACAGCCCTGCTTGATGTGTGGTCTTGACAGGTCTAGATTGACCTACAGAGCATCACTCGAGGTGCATTTCCTAACATCTATGCCTCAAACACAAACTAGTAATGACTAAAGACCTAGCCATAATCCCTTATGCAACAAATCTGAAGAATGACCACTGCTGTGAAAGAGAAATAAAGCCCTGACTAGCGCCCACGTGACTAGAGGTCAATAAGCAGCTCTGGTACTTGAGGTCCTGACAGGGTATTATGGACATGTGGGCAATCCCCATGATGATCCCAGGTGGAGATTATAGTCATAGTCAGGAGGCTAAGGTCCTAAGAGGAAATCAGAGTAGGCTGAGCTCCTACAGAGGTGGGGGTGATATGACAAACATCCCAATGTAGACTCAGCCCTCAAAACTAACCAGACAAGTAAAAGGAAGGGTGGAAATAATGTGGATAAGCTATAACAGACCCCCCCCAGCAGACTGTAGACAGCAAAACCATAGAGAACACCTTTAAGTTCCATGCCACTCTTGACCATAACAGCTGTCTGCCTGGGAGGTGGAATGAGTGGCCGGCAGACCTGGAGATGGACATGGGACACTGGAGATAACTGTCAGATGAAGCAGGGAAGCAAAGAAAGCTTAAAAACAAATCTGATGAGGAACCGTTCAGGTACTTTGATGCAAAAAAATACAGGTTACAAGTGCTGCTCAGAAATAACTTCTCTCAATGAGCCTGGAACTCTTGTCTCAGCAAATGTACCTAACATTGACCTATATGCAACATGCTCAAAACAGCTTTTACGGTTGCCTAGGGTTACAGTTAAAAATGTTGATTTCCTAACAACCAGCATATGAGATACTGATAATTTTAAATGCCATGTGGGTATGCGGCAATAACGTACAGAGAAAGCAAAACAAAAAATGTTCCTGATCAGTACTGAAACGTAAACTGCTGCCATGTTATCCTAACAGGAAAATTGACATACTGTTCTCTCCTCTTGAAAAGGTCCAAGACAAGTTTTTTTGCCATAAAAAACAACTATTGCATGACAGTCAACAAAACTGAAAACACCCAAAATATTAACCTTAAAACAATTAGCAACACTAATGAATCCGTTTCATTATTTTTAATTATAGACCAATAGCTAGATATAACAATGCTGCATTAGTCAGCGCAGAAAGCCTTTGTCTCATTAAATATATGCAAAGCATTGTCCAGTTTGAAGCAAAAGTACACATTTCAAACAGTCCTGATGGGCTATACAACATTGTTTTTTTCTCCAGCTGCAAAGGAACATTGTGTCCCTTTGTGTCATGGGAATTAAATGAGGCCATATTTCTACTGTCTGTATTTTACCTCTAGGATAGTGCAAGATCATTCCATAAGGCACAAGATTTATCCTTCTTTCTGTACACATAATACTGTTAGACTGATATAGTTTTAAGCAACCTAAAGTTAGAATGCCTTCCACACATTCTCCTACCATGACTCAATTTTCTTCAAGTGCCGAATGGAAAAAAAAATCTTACTGCAAAAAAAAAAAAAAAAACGAAAATGTTGTCAGTCTAAGACCTCATATAAAAAGTTTGTATTAAGTATTCTGAAAATGCAAAGAAATTCACTATGTGAAAATAGGATTTATAAACCAGTCAGGAATTTTCTAAACTGTTAAAATTACAACAAAATGAAAGGGTTCAAGCAGCCTTTTTCATATTTTGTTTAATTCATAGCATCAGATATGCAGGAAAAAGTAGGAATTTTGGAATCAAGAACCACCAGTGAGAGAGACAGTAATCACTTTCATCCAATCATGTAAAGTAACACCTGTAACTGTTAGAATATGCACAGTTTCATTTGTCATTATTGGTTTCACTAGCCATTTTGCTGCCATATCGATATTCAAAATGGATTATACATCCAAATGAGGTTTTTCATAAAGATCAAAACAGATGCCATTTTTTAATACATTTAATTTAATTTCATGGCAGATGAAGGTCACGCATCTATTTAGTCTGCATTTAGTTGCTGCATAAACTGCTGGCCCTGCTATTTAAAATGCAATTCCCTCCAAAGACGTCCTTATCCATTCTATGGACAGAGTACAGTCACAGTTTTGCATGGAGATTCATGAACATTGTGACCTGTGAAGTAGGGCTGGTATGCAGTAGAATTCTACACCAACTTCTGTGTAATTTATAAACACTGCTACACATTTAATAAAATCCTGCACACTTACCCCTTTGTGAAGTACCTGGGCCCCATGCATGAAGTATGTATGCAAAGGCCTTCCCAAATCATACGCAATTTCAGCTACACTGGAACTACAAACACAGACCAAACAACACAAGGTATATGACCAGAGTTGCAAACTTCTAGTCACTGTAGTGCAACACACCACACCAACCTCCCTTTCCTGCTTATGCATTGCTCAATACACACATCCAAGTAGCAATATCTGTGCATAATTTAGGACTTAAACAAATCTCCATTGCAATATTTGTTTTGGCTTAGTGGCAAATTGCTTTGTCTGTGGTGTATAGGGTCCTGGGTTCGAGCTTAGCAGAGGCTGTTTATTTTTTTGAACCTATGAACCTATATGGAACAGAATCCCAGTCCATGTGAGGCAGAGCCCCTCACTGACTCTGTTCAAGAGAAATCTTGACGAGTGGATGGGAGATCGTAGGTTTACCCCGGGAATCATCTCTGTGTCACTGCTGGACAGAGGCACAGCAAACTAATGGGTATAGTATTCTCATCCTAAGGGGTGGTGAAAGCCACACACACTCTGGCTAGGCTTATAAATGCCCAAGGGCAGATAGCCTAGTATGAACCTATGAACCTATAATATAGGGGGGAAAAACTAAGGACAAAAATGGAGTTTTTTACAGTGAAGGCAAACCTGCTACTGCAACCACTGGCCCAACTTCCATACAGTGATACTGCAGAGCTCATACCAGTGTGAGGTCTCAGCAGTAAATCCCATCATTGTCCTGTTAAGGTAATGAACCCAGATCTGCTGTCTTGTAAATGGAAATTTTATGAATTCCTTCTTATATGTAATGATAGCAGACCAGGGAACAGCAAATAAGTTAGTTCAGACACAAACATACCTTATCCAATAGCTGTTCTCTGCTACACGACTGCGCTGTCAAACCAAACAAATGGCAGTATTTTTGAACTGTGAAACACAGCACATAATATTGCTTTGCATTATGCCCTCTGGTGTGCAATTCAAAAATACTTCCCATTCATTTGTACTCCCATCTGTTACCACTACAATTCATGTGTATGATCCAGGGTAATGACAGGCAGGATACTAAACAGAGTACAAAGAGTGCATGTATACAGTTGCATACAGTTTACCAACAGCCTCACCTGATCTATTGCCTCTGCAGGAAAGCTGTTGTACTGGGTTCCATTCATTTGATTGAGAAATCAAAATGTTGAGACCCAGAAAGTTGAAAACTCAGAATACTGAAAATGGGAACTTGCCCTTTCCTCCATTTCTGTGATCTTGGAGTTGGTATATACATATAGGAAGGGGGTGGGATGTAGGGAACTTACCCCATGCATTAAATAGGTTTCAATATTTTTAGTCTGACATTGTGGACTTCACCACTGAATTTTTGCTGATCAATGACAGATCCCTTATAATCACCTGGATTCAAAGATTCCTTTGGGATATTTCCATTATGTCTCTCTTTCACATCTTTTCCTCAAGACTGTATATGGCAAGTCCTTTCACAATATAATTTCTTTCATTATCCTTTGATATGTCTACTGATGTTGGTAATGTATGCCCTACTATGACCTGCCTCTTTCATTCATTCTATAATGAGGCTCCCAGACCTGCAGAACATACTGTCTGCTAGGTCTTACCACCTGCCTATACAGGATGTTTATTCCTGTATATTCCACTAACCTTATTATCCATGCTGCTTTCTTAGGGGGCTTGCCTGCTTGCTTTTAAGTCACCAGCAGACTATGACCAGGCAGCTTTTGCCTTTGTTTAGAGTGTGTGTGTGTGTGTGTGTGTGTGTGTGTGTGTGTGTGTGTGTGTGTGTGTGTGTGTGTGTGTGTGTGTGTGTGTGTGTGTGTGTGTGTCTGTGTGTGTGTGTGTGTGTGTGTGTGTGTGTGTGTGTGTGTGTGTGTGTGTGTGTGTGTGTGTGTGTGTGTGTGTGTGTGTGTGTGTGTGTGTGTGTGTCTGGGGGGAGGGGGGATTTCTCCTGCTCATGCTAACAAACCGCATTCTTATCACGGATTTCTTTCTCCAAAAGGAATTACTTTGGTTTAACAAACTGTCATGTTTACAACACTCCTTGCTCATCCTTTCTGCTTTGCATGTTGGATTAACTTTGCTGTATTTAACTATTTGATAACCAAGAAGGTGGGCTGGTTGGAAGCCTCCTTTCAGTCCTGACTTACAGAACAGGCAAAGACAAGCACTGATAGAAGTGCAGACATTAATTCATGCAGGTCAGAGCTGTTACATCCATAACTAAATTCAGTGATAAAAATGTTAAGTCTGCAACATAAATTAGTAAAAAACTGATGTTACAGAAGGAAAAATAAGATATAATCAAATAACTCTACACAAGTAACCAATTCATATCCCTTTCTCTGCTTTCTTACAAAAGTAATATAACTCTATACGATGAAAACGTTAAGAAAACAAAATGGTAATTTGTGCTTTAAACAATGGTTGTCCTGTAGAGCGACCTGAAAGAAACAAACACTTGGACTTAAGAGAAAAAAGAAAGCACCTAAAAATAGACCCCGAAAGTTTGAATAACAAAATGATATAAAAAATACATCACATGCACTATGCAAGGGGGCTGTGCCCCCCACCCCCACTACTTGTATATACCAATTCCAAGATTGTACTACAATGGGGAGAGGGCAAAAAACAATTCCCACTTTCAGACAAGTTACTGGCTTCTCTACAACTGCTACAAAAGCATATCAATGTTTTGTGATTTCAACCTTTTGGGGCCAATCTTTTGTGCTTCAAGATTCAGAGTGTTCTATGTTCTGAATGTACCCCCTAAAACAGCTATTAGTAAATAGCTTGTACAAATTTATGACTTAGTAATGGAACTAATACAATTATCAGGATGCTCACAACACACAGCAAATTGAAGCCAAATACTAAAGATTAATCAAGAATGCTAGGTAGGCCAAAGGCCATAATGCCAAACATTTGTCTAAATGCTGGGAACAGTAGAAGGACTATCCACCACACAACATACTCACATGTAAGGCAGGTGCAAAGGCCACAAAGCATAACCAAACTCAAAAAAAGAAGCCAGCACCAAAGGATGAGAAAAAAATATATAATATTAATATAATAATATGTAAACCATGAATCAGACCAGCACAGTATATTGAATAATAAGGAGAAGGCTTGGATTATTAAATTAGGGGGTTTATTTTCCCCTGGCCAGAATGACCATCTTTGAATGGTGGTTTGTATAATCATTGAATATGACTATGTATTATGCTGTGTCTTTAAATGCTGATTGATCTGCTTAACTATTGTACTTAGAATACTATTTAAATATTCTTTGAATGTTATGAGTGTATCACTGATGAAGGCCTTGGGGCCGAAACCGGTCTGATTCATGGTTTACATATTATTATATTATTATTATATATTTTTTTTTCATCCTTTGGTGCTGGCCTCTTTTTTTGAGAACAGTAGAAGGACACCACTACCAATTGAGCAGGCATAACTCTCAGACATGAAGCAGGTTTTTCATGCCAGGCTTTTTCCACGGTCAGTTATAAAGGCACTGTAAAGGACCAGCCCGAGTAATAACCCCAGAGGAACTCCACTAATTACTATACATTTCACACTTTCTAATATGCCCACATAGTTCTTTATGCTGTTGTTCCAAGTAGTGAAGAAGAATGAACAATAAATTAATAGTTTATAATATACTGTAGCATGATCAGGTCAATCAGATGATGGTGGGGTATCATTATTTTAACATTTTTTAAAATCTTTAGAACAAGTCCTGGCTGCTGAAAGTAACAGCAACAATGAAAACAGAAGGATAAAACCTGCAGAGACAGGAAATAGTATGCAATTATACACCCCTCCACCATAAAGTACATATTTTCCAAGCAACTCATACCATTCCCTTTACAATAATACAGGTCTCCACTGTCTAGCAAAGTAAGACAGTGAAACTACTATTACAAAAATGCTTTCATGTAAAAAGTAAGAGCTGGAGCAAAAATGACTACCATCCATTCATAAATTGCTTACTTGCTTGCTTCATCTTTGATAGGTTCATAGGTTCATAGGTTCATACTAGGCTATCTGCCCAAGGGCATTTATAAGCCTAGCCCAGAGTTTTTGTGGCTTTCGCCACCCCTTTAGTTTAAAGAAAACTAAGCCCATTATTTTCCTGTGCCTCTGTCAAGCAGTGACACTGAGGTAATCCCTGGGGTATATCTGCGATCTCCACCCATTGGTCAAGATTTCTCTTGAACACGGCCAGCGAGGTGCTCTGCCTCACATGTACCGGGATTTTGTTCCACAGCATAGGGAGTCTCTGGGTGATGAATCTGTCCCTCCAGCACGTCCTATTAATAACCGTGTCAAGGTTTAAGTCTCCCGCCCTTGTAGTTCTGAGGGATCTAGATTTTTTGAGGTGAAGCATGTTCATCAAATCTGGGTTTGACATGGCCTTGTATGTCAGGCACAGGTCACCTCTGAGCAAGCGGTAAACGACTGAATAGAGCTGGAGTTCTTTCAGTCGGGCAGCATAAGACATATTTTTGAGTCCCTTTATCCTTTTGGTGAGGAACTTTTGGGGCCTTTCCAGCTGCTGCAGGTGTCGGGTCAGATACATTCCGAATGGGGCATTGTATTCAATCATTGGTCTGATGAGTGATGAGTACAGGGGGACGATGACCTCCCTTGATCTAGATGTGAATCCCTTCATGACCTGGTGGGCAATGTAGAAGGTCTTCCTAACTACTTTAGCAACGTGAGTGTCAAATGAAAGGTTACTGTCAACCTGGGTCCCCAGATCCCTGATAACTTCTTCTGTGCTCAGTGGATTGCCACCTATATGGTAGCTAGGGGTAACCTTGTTTTTCCCGAAGGGTATGACTATGCATTTCTTGGCATTTAACTTTAGGCCATGGCTCTGGCACCAGTTATCCGTTTCTGTGAGACCCTTCTGAAGGATATCTGTGTCAGATGTGTTTTCGACTATGGCGCCGAGTTTGCAGTCATCTGAAAACTTTGTCAGCCATAACCCTCCTATGTTTGCTTGTACTTCAGAAAAGTAGATGCCGAACAAGAGTGGGCCCAGGACTAAGACCTGTGGGACACCACTTGTGACAGGCTTCGAGTCTGACATGGCGCCAGCAATTCTGACCCTGTGGATTCTGTCACTTAGCCAGTTTGCAACCCATCTTGTGATGTATGGGTTTACATTTAAGCTGATGAGTTTTTCAATGATACCTGAGTGGGGTATTGTGTCGAAAGCCTTTGCCAGGTCAAGGTAGGCTGTATGGACTGCCTTTCCCTCATCAATGGCCTTGGTGACTGTTTCGAAAAAGTCAACCAAGTTTAAAAGGCATGATCTGCCTTTGACGAAGCCAAACTGGGTTGGATCCAAAGTCTGCAAGTTCCCTATGTCTTTATTTATGAGTTCCATTATGATCCTCTCCATGGCTTTGCAGATCAGGCTTGTCAAGCTGATGGGACGGTAATTACCAGGGTCGGTGGAGGCACCGCCTTTGTGAAGTGGGACCACAGTTGCCGTGCGCCACTCCTTGGGTACGTATCCTGAGGTGAGGCTGAGATTAAACAGCTGTCCTAACTGTGGGTTTAATTCCTCATTGAGTTCGTGGAGCACACAGCCGGGGACACCAACCGGTCCCATGGATGCTGTGTTTTTCGCCTTAGAGAGAGCAGTTCTCACCTGGGCGTTAGAGATGTTTGGGGGGCTACAATCCTCTGGTATAGATATCTCTCCTTTTGGGGGGGGGAGAAGTTTGCACTGAACTTGTCAGCCAGTATATTGGCAATGTCTGTAGGTTCAGTAATTTTCACATCATTTTGAACTAATTCTGAGCATATCTGGGAGTTTCCTCCGAGGTTTCTAACATAGCTAAAGAAGGCCTTATGATTGTCTTTTGAGTCCTTACCGATTTTTCTCTCAAAATTTGCCTTGGATGATTTTATGAGAGCTCTTAGTTTTTTACTTATCATGATCAAAGGTGTCTTAACTTTTAAGGATTTTGCTCTATCTTGTAGTAGCTTCCTCCTTTTGTTGTAGAGCTTGTTTATGGCTGGGGTCCACCAGACTGGACGCTTGCCTTTGGTACAAAGAGTCTTTGTTTTGTTTGGGATTGCCTGATCCATGCAGTCCTGTAGGTGCTGGTAGAAGGCATTTGTAAGTGATTCAGCGGCTTGAGTAATGTTTACCGCCGGCTCGGGGGCCTTAAAAGAGACCACACTAGTCTTTAGAAGTGTGAAGTCGGCTTTTGAGAAGTTCTTCACTGTGGTCTTTTTTATCTCAGGTGGGGGCGGGATGAGGACCTCCAGTGAGATTAGTTTATGATCTGATCTCACCAGTGAGGGGTATACTTCCGGTGTTGAACATTTTGATCCCATGTTCGTGATGATGAGATCAAGTATGTTTTCACCTCTTGTGGGGATGGTGACTAGTTGTTCCATGGCATTTGAGTTTATGAACTCCAGGAACCTTTGGGCTATCGTGTTTGGGCTTGAGTAGTGTTCCCAGTCTATATTAGGGTAGTTGAAGTCACCTAGTATGATTGTGTTTGGAGATACATTTATCCCCTCCAGTGTTTTCAGGAAGGCTATGTGAGTTTCCTGAGCTTGAGAGGGTGGCCTGTAACATGCTACAAATTGCAGAGCAGTCTTGCCTATGGTTAATTGCACCTGGATGGTCTCCGATGCATCGTGCGTTGCCACCAACCTTGAGGTGTGGGTGTCCTTGATGAATATGGACACCCCCCCTCCTTTCTTGGTGTTGTCCGGATTTTGGGGCCGGAACGCATGATATGAGGTAAAACCTGATAGTGCTGGGGTGCTCTCAGGAGCCTTGAACCAGGTTTCGGTCACAGCACAGACATCGATGTTCTCCATACTGAGAAGGGCCTCGAGTGCGTGCATCTTGAGGTTGAGACTTCTGGCATTGAGCAGCATTACCCTTAGTTTTTTTCCTTTTTTGTGTTCTAGGGTGGTAGGTTTAGAATTTGAGCCTTGCCTGAAAAAGGCACTATGGGAGTGGCAAGAGCCTTTGCCAATATCCGGAAGCCCAGGGGTGACAGGTGCAAGCCGTCCCTTGTGAAGCAGCGTGGCTTGTCCAGCATGTCATCCCAGGCAGACAGACATTGGATCCCCTTTGAATGACACCAGAGTTTAAGCCAATTATTAAAGCTGATCATCTTATCTCTATTGTGGCATCATTCTTGGTGAAGGTAGGATACTGCTCAAGGTCAGGGTCATACCTGCCTGGGCTACATAATCAGAGAGCTCCTCAATGTCTCTTTTCATGTAGTCCAAGGAGGTACGTCTCAGGTCATTTACACCAGCGTGGACAATGACTGAGTCGTACTTGTACCTGCTGTTGAGAGACCTAAGTGCTTGCGTTATGTGGCGGATTCTAGCGCCCGACAGGCAGCTTACTGTGACCTTCTCCTTACTCAATCTGGTGTGCGGGACGTCAGTGTGTCTGACTATGGAGTCACCAATGACGAGTGTGTCTGGCATTGTGTTTGGCCTTAAGGGCTGTGACTGTTTGGCACACTGACTGTGTGGTTTATGTGTTGCATGTGTTGTGTCCTGAGGTGGTAGTTGTTTGGGTGTCTGCTTTGGTGGCCTCTGCTGTTTTGGTAGATGTTTGATCAGAGCCTCCGAGTATGTCTTTGTGTGTTTATGTGTATGATTTGAAGTTGTGATAGTACTATGTGAGACTGGGTATGTGGTGTGTGTGGTTACCTTCTCCTCCTGTCTGGTCTTGCCAGTCCTATGTTGAGAGAGCTCAGCCTCCAGTTTGGCTGTATAGTTGCACCTCTCGCATGTATTTGTGTTTTGTGGGAGAAGGAGAGGGTTGTCTGTGTACATGAGGCAATTGTAACATTGCCTCAATATTCCCAGGTTCACCAGCTGAGCAGGAGAGGACACTAGCAACTGATCCCTCGACATGCTAGAAGGAATAGAGAAAAACTTAAAGAAGACTCCGGGGGATGTGGGTGATCGAGAAAGGGGTTTTAGGCTGGTGTGGTACTATCTATAATAAAAGTGCTACATCAAGATGAAAAGTACTGTAGGAGCAAGTGCTAGGCTTTACAGATAGAGAATAGTCTACTTGGGAATCAAGTAGAGATTAACTTTTTAGTTATAGGATACGCTGGTTAGATCAGTAGTATAGTTCAAGGAAGGCTGTTTTAAGGGAAAATTTGAAGAGTGGACTTTAGGTAGCCCGAATAGTTTAACCTTGATTAACCGCCGCTGCTCCTGTGGCAACTTCGCGCTAACGCGCGCTTTATAGCAGAGGGCTGGAAAAAACAGGAAATGACCCAAAATGGCCAATGAATTACTAGTTGCTGTCTCTAACCACTCCTCTGAGGACAAACAGGCAGCTCAGTACTCCCCACTCTCACTGGTGAGTAAAGAAACTTCCCTCTGGCCACACAAGAAAATGGAGGAACACAGAAACCAAATACAAAGCCCAGGGATCAGCAAATCTGGTCTCTGGAACAACTAGCTAGGAAAGTTAGGAAAGCAGAAGTATTTTTTTGTTTTTTTTAGTTTTTTGAACAAACAAACAGAAAATACAGTAAATGCTTTGTTATTCGACTAAATTGCTATCAAGGGCTAGTACACTTGAGTGTATTAGCCTGTTTGTTAACTTTTAAGCAAAACTTTAGCCAAGAAGTGCAATCAACAATTTAAGCACAGAAAAACAGGAAAAACAGGTAATATAACAGCAATATAAGCACAAACAGTGGTCGAAAAGAACAATAGATCGAAAACAGCAATAAAAAATGCTAAAAGATACTTATAATCAAGAAAGTCGCTTTTTCTGCTCTCTGCTGCCTTAGGAACCCTGCAGGAGACCACGAGGAGCTATGCCAAGTTCTCTAATGCCAGAAAAGCCCGCCAAAGCGCGCTTTATAGCAGGGGGCTGGAAAAACCAGGAAATGACCCAAAATGGCCAATGAATTACTAGTTGCTGTCTCTAACCACTCCGCTGAGGACAAACTCCCTGCTATCCCAGCATGTCTTTCACAACAATAAAACGCACAATTTGCTTTCTGTGCAGGATGTGTGTGTCACAGTGCAACAGAGTGTAAAGTGATTACACTGCCATCAGTCCACATAAACATTAAGTAAAGCTTGACAATAAGAGCTTATACCAAAAAATATTGAAGGTAACCAAAAAGAACAGATGGTAACCATAGCACTCTATAAACAGGAGAAAGAACGAGTAGGAAAACCAGTCAACAGCACTCCAAAACACAAGGCACCACATGACTTACAACAGCACTCCAAAACACAGGGCACCACATGACCTACAACAGCACTCCAAAACACAGCACTCCAAAACACAGGGCACCACATGACCTACAACAGCACTCCAAAACACAGGGCACCACATGACCTACAACAGCACTCCAAAACACAGGGCACCTCATGACCTACAACAGCACTCCAAAACACAGGGCACCACATGACCTAGCTATGGTTCTGCTCTTAAGTGTTATACCTGTCAAAAGTGCTCAGTTTTACATCTGACATTTTACTTTCTTCTATAAATACAGTTCCTTACCCCCTGCCATTGTAAGGGCACTGTCCACCATTTTCTAGTTACATTCCACAAAAGGAGTTCTACATGCAACCCCTACATGGGTTGTTCAGCCATTTTTAGTTACTAGTGAGAGTCAGATCCTCCCCTTCCTACTTCATATTTACTGATCTGTTGGGCCAGAAATTTTCCTTTACAAACAGGAACACTACCTCCACCTATTTTATTCACCGTAGTACTATTATAAAATGCATATCTTAGTATCTTTCAGCTGTCACAGTATCAGGACAGAGTTCTTTCTTCAGTACCGCGTACACTCTACAGACTTCCCGTTTGTTTTTTACTTTCCTCTTGCTGTCATTTATTTATTTATTTTATTTTACATTTGTTGACCAGGACAGTCCAACTGGATATATGTCCATTTTCAGTGGAGGCCCAAGGAGAAAAGCTCCAAGACAATAATACATACTGAACATTTAGTAAATGCTAGTTTCAAGCAGATTACATTCATAAGCAATACCAGCATTTAGCACACATAGTACTAACTTATTATAAAACACTTTAAAAACATAACATTACTTTCAAAGTTATATATACATAACATTACATTCAGGTTTAAGACACAATGAGCAGCAGTTATACAACTGACCCTTCCTGAAATGGAGTGGTAGAAAAAAGTTGGAAGTAGTTGAAGGTAAGGCACCTAAGAAATAGAGAGGTCACTAGTCGGGGTTAGTGCAATGACATAACCAATGAGTTTTGAAGTATTTCGTGAGTTTATTTTTGAACTGAGTTAGTGAGAGTTCTAGGGTCAAGTCAGCTGGGAATCTGTTCCATGTTTTTCCAACAGACTTGGCAAACAGAGAGTCCCCAGCTAGTTGGATTTGCATGTTTGAACTAGGAGTCTAGCGGATGATCGCAGTGGCTGGATGCTGGTGTAGGGGCTGATAATATTTTTTCGTGCAGGTGTATTTTCTGGTAGGTAAAGGACTTTATGTGCCACTATTAACTGGTTGAATTGCAGTAGTCGTAGGTTCATAGATAGGTACTAGGCTATCGGCCCAAGGGCCTATGTAAGCCTAGCCAACAAGGTTCCTTGGCTTACGCCACCCAAGAAAGTTTTTTTTCCTGTGCCACTGTCGAGGAGAGACACAGAAGTGATCCTTGGGGTGTATTTCCTATTTCCCATCCACTCATCAAGATTTTTCTTGAAGAGTGCTAATGAAGAACTTTGCTTGACATAGATGGGTAGCCTGTTCCAGAGTATGGGAAGTCTCTGGAACAGGAATCTATCCCTCCAGCATGTCCTGTTTATTGTGGTGACAAGGTTAAGGTCCCTAGAGAATGTAGCTCGGACAGATTGGGATTTCTTTAGGTGTAGCATGTCTAACAGTTCTGGGTTTGACATAGCTTTATATGTTAGGCAGAGATCACCTCGGAGTAGGCGATATGCTATGGAGTAAAGTTGGAGTTTTTTGAGATGGTCAGTGTAGGGCATATGTTTGAGGCCAGTAATCCTCTTTGTGAGGTACTTCTGTGGCCTTTCCAGCTGCTGCAGATGTCTTGTGAGGTACATTCCAAAAGGGATGTTGTACTCTACAATGGGTCTAATGAGTGTCAAGTACAGGAGAACAATGACCTCTTTTTTCCTGGATGAGAACCTTTTTATGATGAGGTGTGCCACGTAAAAGGACTTCCTGACTACTGTGGTGATGTGACTATCAAAGGAGAGACTACTCTCCACCTGGGTCCCAGGGTCTCATCACACATTCGGTGTTAAGTAGATTGCTGCCTGGGTGGTAGTTCATGGGTACAGAGTTTTTACCAAAGGGGATGATACTGCACTTTTTGGCATTGAGCTTGAGGCCATGGCTCTTACACCAGGCATCTGTCTCAGTGAGGCCCTTCTGTAGGATGTCCACATCATTTGGGGACATGACTATGGCTCCTAGTTTGCAATCATCTGCGAACTTCGTTATCCAGAGGCCTTCTGTGTTAGTCTGTACTTCAGAGAAGTAGATACCAAACAGGAGAGGTCCCAGGACGGAACCCTGTGGTACTCCACTTGTCACTGCTTTGAGGTCAGATTTGGAGTCTGCAACATTTACAGTGTGAGTTCTGTCAGTGAACCATTTGGCAACCCATCTTGTGACATAGGGATCTATACCTAGTTTAGTGAGTTTAGCTATAATTCCAGAATGGGGGAAGGCGTTGAAAGCCTTGGCGAGGTCAAGACAGGCTGTGTAAACCACCTTACCCTCCTCATCTACAGCTTTGGTGACTACCTCAAAGAAGTCGATCAGGTTCAGGAGGCATGATCTGCCCTTCACAAATCCAAACTGGTGGGATCCAGAGTTTGGAGGTTACCAATGCCTTTGTTTATGAGTTCCATGATGATACATTGCATGGCCTTGCAGACCAGGCTCGTCAGGCTAATAGGTCGATAGTACCCGGGATCAGTAGTTGCTCCCCTTTTGTGGAGTGGGATAACTGTTTCTGTGCGGCATTCAGTGGGTACAAAGCCTGATGCAAGGCTATTATTGAACATGGTGCTTAAGTGGGGAGCCAGTTCGTTCTGAAGTTCGTGTAAAACGCAGCCTGGGATGTTGTCCAGTCCCATGGATGCTGTGTTTTTGGCTTTAGAGAGTGCAGCTTTTACCTGTGTAGTTGTGATTACAGGGACTCTGCATTCTTCCTCTATAGATATGGGCCCTTTAGGGGGTGGGGGAGTAAAGTTAGACCAGCCTCGTCAGGCTAATAGGTCGATAGTTCCCGGGATCAGTGGTGGCTCCCCCTTTGTGGAGTGGGATAACTGTTGTTTTGTGCCATTCAGTGGGCACAAAGCCTGATGCGAGGCTATTATTGAACATGGTGCTTAAGTGGGGAGCCAGTTCGTTCTGAAGTTTGTGTAAAACGCAGCCTGGGATGTTGTCCGGTCCCATGGATGCTGTGTTTTTGGCTTTAGAGAGTGCAGCTTTTACCTGCATAGTTGTGATTACAGGGACTCTGCATTCTTCCTGTATAGATATGGGCCCTTTAGGGGGTGGGGGGGGGTAAAGTTAGCACTGAACCTATCTGCCAGGATGTTGGCAATATCAGTTGGTTCTGTAATTTTTGTGCCGTTGTGCTGTAACTCAGAGCAGATCTGGGTGTTGCCATCGGGATTCTTGATATAGCTATATAATGCTTTGTGGTTGTCCTTAGAATTAGTGACAATTTTGTTTTTGTAGCTAGCTTTGAAGGATCTTATATGGGATCTCAGCTTCTTACTGAGGCCGATCAGGGAGCTCCTCCATTCATGGGATTTTGCTCTCTTTTACAACAGTTTCTTCCTTCTGTTGTACAGTTTGTTTATGGCAGGGGACCACCAGATTGGCTTCCTTTTTCTGGTGGGTATTATCTTGGTTCTGTTTGGGATAGCACGATCCATGCACTCATGTAGGTGCTTATAGAGCGCATTTGTGTAGGATTCAGCAGTTGTAACTGTATTGTCCATCTGCATGGGTGTCATGAAGTTCACTACTTCTGTCTTAAGAAGCATGAAGTTGGCTTTGGAGAAATTTTTTACCATGGTTTCCTTAATGGGGGGTGGGGGCGAGATGTGGATATCAAGGGTGATTAGCTTATGACCGGATCGGACCACCGAGGAGATGACTTCAGGTGTGGAACACCGGTCACTCATGTTGGTAATGACTAGGTCAGGGATATTGTTGCCCCTGGTGGGGGTGTGGATAAGTTGATCCAGGGCATTGGAGTTTATGAATTCCAGAAAGCGTTGAGCTAAGGAGTTGGTACACGAGTAGTTTTCTCAGTTAATGGTGGGGTAGTTGAAGTCGCCCATTATTAGGGTGTTTGGTTGAAGCCTAATATTTTCCAGCACATCAAGAAAAGAGGAGTGGGAATCCTGGGGCATGGTGGGGGATCTGTAGCAAGCTACAATTTGGATTGCAATTTTGCCCAGAGTTAGTTGCACTTGGATAACCTCGGATGCATTATGCTGAGCAACTAAGCCTGGAGGTGTGGATATCCTTAATGAATATGGGCACACCTCTGCCTTTGGTGTTCCGGTCCAGATTACATGGCCGAAAAGTGTGGTATGAGTTATAGCCTGGTAGTGCAGGGGTGCTCTCTGGAGCCTTGAGCCAGGTATCAGTCACTGCACAGATATTAATGTTCTCCATTTTAAGGAGTGCCTCGAGTGAGTGCATTTTGAGATTTAGACTTCTAGCATTGAGTAGCATTACCCTCAGTTTTTGCTTGCCTGTTCCTGTTACGGTGGTGAATTTGTCATTTGAACCTTGCCTAAAAAAGGCACTATAGGGGCAACAAGAGCCTTAGCCAGTATCCGGAATCCCAGGTGAGAAAAGTGCAGGCCATCTGTGGCAAAGCATCGTGGTCTATCGACCATGTCATCCCAAGCAGACAGATACTGGATCCCCTTAGAATGACACCAGAAGCTTAGCCAATTGTTGAAGTCAATCATTTTGTCCTTGTACTGCTTGGCAGTTTAAGCCATCCTAGGCAATTTAGGTTGTGACAGTGGTGTGTCCAGTAGCCTGTGCTAGTAGCAAATCTGGCAATGTGGTTATAGCAGGATGATAGTTTATAAAAATCTGTTTTGTTTAAGTTGGGGAATAGAGAAGAGTCGATAGCAGATGGGAATGGGCAATTGCAGTTCTAGCAAGTGCGGTAAGGAAAGGTTTGATTCTGTAATGACAGCCAAGTTTTTTTATTAATGGTTTTGATAGTTTGATTGATATGCGCATCAAACTTCAGGTTGTTAACAACTATGACACCCAGTAGTTTAGTTTGGGCTTCTGGGGAGATGACAGTGCCATTGTTAGCAGTTATGTTGAAGGATGGCAGGGGGGTCTTGCATGTGGGGGAGAAGAGGAGCAGCTTAGTTTTGTTGGGGTTTAGGATTAGATGTTGAATGAAGAGCCATTTTCCACTGTATTGAAGGTATTTTTGGTTAATGTGAATAAAGTAGCTGGTGAGGTGTCAGAATACATCAAGGTGGAGTCATTCTCATATTGAATGCAGGTAGCATCTGGGATGACTGAATAAAGGTTATTGATAAAGATAGAGAAAAGAAGGGGTCATAGTATCGACCCCTAGAGGACTCCTAATGTGATGGGTAGGCGGGATGACAGCTTGCCCTGCCATAGGACTGCCTGTTGCCTGCCCTGCAGGTAGGATTGAAAGTACTGGAGTGCATGGTTGTTTAAGGAGAAGGTGTTCAAGGTATTTATAAGCATTTTGTGGTCAACCATGTCAAAAGCCTTGGACATATCTAGAAAGAGTGCTGAGGATAGTTTGTTATTATTGCAGTTGTGGTTAATGACGTTAGAGAAAGAGAGGAGGGCAGAAGTAGCACTATGGTGTGGCTTAAAGCCATGCTGAAAGTTGGACAACCGCTTGTTCTGTGTGAGGTAGTGCATGAGGCTATGGAACGTATCATCATGGAACTTATAAACAATGACATTGGTAATCTCCAAACTCTGGACCCTAGCCAGTTCGGGTTTGTAAAAGGCAGCTCATGTCTCCTAAACCTGATAGACTACTTTGAAGCGGTCACCAAAGCTGTAGATGAGGGTAAGGTGGTTCACACAGCCTATCTAGATCTCGCCAAGGCTTTCAGCACCATCCCCCACTCTGGAATTATAGATAAACTCACTAAACTGGGTATAAATCCCTATGTCACAAGATGGGTTGCCAACTGGCTCACTGACAGAACCCACACTGTGAAAGTAACAGACTCTAAATTCAACTTCAGACCAGTAACAAGTGGAGTAGCACAGGGTTCAGTCCTGGGACATCTCCTATTTGGTATCTACTTCTCTGAAGTACAGGCTAACACAGAAGGTCTTTGCCTAACAAAGTTAGCAGATGACTGCAAACTAGGAGCCATAATCAAAACTCCTAACAATGTGGACATCCTACAAAAGGGCCTCACTGAGACAGATGCCTGGTGTCAAAGCCATGGCCTCAAGCTCAATGCCAAAAAGTGCACTGTCATCCCTTTTGGTAAAAACTCTGTACCCATGAACTACCACACAGGCGATAGTCTACTTAACACCGAAAGTGTGATAAGAGACCTTGGGACACAGGTGGACAGTAGTTTCTCCTTTGATAATCACATTGCCACAGTAGTCAGGAAATCCTTCTACATGGCACACCTCATCACAAAATGTTTCTCATCCAGGAAAAAAGAGGTCATTCTTCCCCTCTACTCATCACTCATTAGACCCATTATAGAGTACAACGCCTCTTTTGGTATTTACCTCACAAGACATCTACAACAACTGGAAAGGCTGCAGAAATACCTCACAAAGAGGATTACCGGCCTCAAACAGATGCCCTATGCATACCGTCTAAAAAAACTCCAGCTTAACTCTGTCACATATCGCCTACTCGGAGGCGATCTCTGCCTAACATACAAAGCTATGTCAAACCCAGAGCTGTTGGTCATGCTCCATTTAAAGAAATCCCAATCCCTCCGACCTACACACTCTAGGGACCTAAACCTTGCCACCACAATAAACAGAACATGCTGGAGGGATAGATTCCTGTCCCAGAGACTTCCCATACTCTGGAACAAACTACCTATCTATATCAAACAAAGCTCCT
The DNA here is from genome assembly GCF_019279795.1 of Protopterus annectens. Taxonomy (NCBI): domain Eukaryota; kingdom Metazoa; phylum Chordata; order Ceratodontiformes; family Protopteridae; genus Protopterus; species Protopterus annectens. The sequence continues at coordinate 986,279,715 of NC_056739.1, read as the reverse complement.
CATTAGCACTCTTCAAGAAAAATCTTGATGATTGGATGGGAGATAGGAAATTCACCCTGGGGATCACTTCTGTGGCTCTGCTTGACAGGGGCACAGTAAATAATTTTCCTGGGTGGCAAAAGCCAGGGTACCGTTTGGCTAGGGTTATATAGGCCCTAGGGCCAACAGCCTAGTACGTACCTATGAGCTGTATGTGTACACACTTCTCCAAATTTTTAGTTAGAGGTGACAGAATAGCTATGGGTCTAAAGTTTGACAGTTCAGTGGAACTGCCTCCTTTATGGAGAGGTATGACATGGGAGATTTTCCATATAGTGGGTACAGTAGCTTCAGATATAGCTCTGTTGATCAAGATTGAGATGGGGTATGCTATGGTGTCAGCAGCCTTTTGCAGATAGTCTGCTGGGCGGAGGTTGGCATCCAGGGTGGTGGGTCTTAGTTTCTTAAATAGGGCAAGAATAAGTTGAGTAGGAACAGGTTGGAAAGTAAAATATGTTTGGGTACTGGGTGTGGCTGCATTAGAATTAGAGCCATTGGGAGAGAGTTGGCTGGCTAGAGGCTGGATAGTCTCTGTGAAGAAGCTGTTGAAGTTATTAGCAATGTCTACTGGGGATTTTTGTTGGGAAGCTGAGGGCGGTGGAGGTGCGGTTTGGCCTGGGTGGAGTAGTTTGTTTATTCCTGCCCAGAACTTTTGAGGTTTGTTTTGTTTTTGCAGTAGATGGTAGTAGTGGTTCTTTTTGTCTAAGGTTATGGAGTTTTTGGTGTCATTTTTTAGCTGTCTGAATTTTAGTTGATCAAGTGGGGCTTTTGTTTTTCTGTAGGTGGCCCATGCTTTGTTTCTGAATGAAATTTTGGTTTTTGGTATCTTTAGAAAGCCATGGTGCAATATTAACTTTGGTTCTAATAGAGTGGAAGGGAGCATGGGAGTTAAAAACAGCAAGGAATTTGGTGTTAAAGTATGCTACTGCTTCATCTAGGGGGAGACTTTTTAGTACTGACTAGTTGCATGCCTTAAGTTCATTTTGAAACTTGGTGAGAATAAACTTCTTGTTGTTTCTGAATGTTCTATAGGTGGGTTGGTAGGAGCAGTCTACTTTGAGCTTGATTACATAGGTGAGACAGTGGTCACTTAGGTCATCAGTCAAAGTGCCTAATTTAGAAGACTGAAGATGGGTATTGACAAGTATCCAGTTTAGGGTACTTTCCTTGTTATTGGGTTTTTCTGTCCTGGTGGGGGAGATTATGATTTGAATAAATCCATAGAGGTTTATGTGGGCTGTGGGGGTTTCACAAGAGCAAGTGTTCCAGTCAATGGGGGTAGTTACTGAATAACCAATATAAGAAGTCTTCTAAGGTTTCTGTGTTCCTCCCTGGGGGAATGTAGACACAGACAATGTTTACATTTTTGTTTTTATTACTTTGTAGTTTTGAGAGAAGAATTTCAGCATTATTGAACTGGGGTGGTTGGTGGGTGTCTATGCTGACAGATAGGGTAGACTTGTAAAGTATGGCTACCCCACCACCCTTTCTAGTGGTATGGTCTAGTCAAAACATACTACACCCTGGTGGCAGAATCTCATGGTCCTTGGTAGCAGGCTTTAGCCACGTATATGTTAGGCATAATATATCTGGGGAATGAACAGCTAAAATGACATGCAGGTGCTGAGTGTTGTTTTTTATGAACCTAATGTTTAGATGTCATGTCTAGGTATACTGTCTTTTGACATTTACCCATTTACCATGTGCCTTTTCCTGTACTTTTTATCACTTTTCCACTACTGGAATTTGTTTCCTTAACACTGGAGTCCTGAGTGAAGTCAGGATTTTCTTTATGTATTACTGTTCCTCTCCATTGGCTACTATAAAACGCTCATTCATAACACCACTGAACTAGGATCCTGCTTTCCCTCTCAAAAGCAGACCACCAAGTTAATATTAAATTTAATCTTTCAGAATACTTCATCAGTCTCCACTGGACACAAGCTGTTTGCTACACATAGTCATTTCAAACATTTGTGCAACCCTTAATGTGAAGTAATCTATAATTAAACACACCTGGAGCTGGTAGCAATGTTTACAGTGCGACTTATTCAAGGCCCCTTCTTCAGTCTCCTCAGCACTGTATTATTTTCCCAGTCAAGTAATCTGCTTCTGCGTGGATGACAAAAATTAAGTTTCCTCCCTAGGTGCAATCCTCAGAGTATGCTCCCTGTCCCTTACAGACATAGCATACAGCTGCACCTTACTTCTAGCCACTTCTGCATCTTAATTATCGAATCATTCATGAAAAGATGTTTCTTAATCCTTGAAGTATTGTTGCACACAGGATTAAGGCTCTGAGCTGGCAGTGATCTGCTTCCTGTAGCTAAAGCTACAGGGTTCGATTTCTTCCAGCTCCACTTGCCTGCTGTGTTACTCTGAGCATGTCAGTTAATCAGACAATGCTCTCAGGCTGCCACTGAAAAGGAGTACTTTTTTTCCCAGTGGGTTTACCTGATAAGCCAACAGATAAAAGAAAATGACCATTGATAGATACCCAACTCAGAAAGGCATTTATTGACTGCAGTGCATTAGACTTCCTGTCACTAGACTAACAATGAGATGATTAATTAGGGAGGAAAAGTTTCCCCAAAGTGAGTCAAAAAGCCTACACTTTCACCTAAATGGGGAACTCATATAATACTATCAAGACTTGGCCAGAAATGGAGATCTAACTGTATGTTGGTGAAAGTCATAAGGTAATACCACCAAACATGAACCAGAAAGTGTACTTAAAATACTGTTAAAAGTAAAGCAACTTATGGTTGTTTGCACTTTAGGACAACCCTTAAACCTCTAGCTCAGTCTCCAAGCTTACTTGCAAGCCCAGATTTAGAAATGACAAAATCCCAAATATAAAATTGAACCCCAATAGCATTAGCAGTGGTTAAGATTAGCTGCAACACTGGAACACGACTCAAACTCAAATCATAAATGAATAAGCTATAACCCTCAATAACATGAAACAATGAAAGTGATGTTATCTATAGCACTCACTTTAATCATAAATAAAAATAAAGTGACCAACATTAATTACAGCTGCAATCATAGAAATAAACTTGATTTCAATTGTAATTATTATATCATAGCCATAGTTTAGTCCAATGTAGCAAGTTCTTACTTGATGATACATGCACTGTAGTTAATCTGAAAGGTATCCATTGGTGGCTTTTGCTACAGGCCATAGTAAAACTAGCTACAGTCACTAATTTTACTTAAAAATAAGTTTCTGTTGAAGCTGTCAGTGAATAACATGTTAAGTTACACTTTACTGAAATTGGTTCATTGAATGCTTGTCAGACTCTGAAGGGCATCCTGCATATCCGCTAAACAAACGGCACCAAAATTACCTATCGTAAAGACTTAAACCTTGGCTGTGATATAAATAGGACCTGATGGAGAGACAGGTATACATGCAAGAGACTACACCTTCTCTGGGGCAGGATCCCCATCCATGTGAAGCAGAGTTCCTCCCTAACCCAATTCAAGTGCAACTTGGACAATTGAAAAGGGAAAAGGAAATTCATCCCTAGTTTGGTACCTATGTCTGTAATGGACACAGGCAGCCTGTAAATGGTTCATCTCACAAGTCCCTGCTTACACTTATCAAGGGTATCAGAACTTGTCAGAGATTTGGGATGCATGGCTAAACTTAAAAAGGCCCTTGTGGTCGTTAGCCTAGTAAACACCTACGAACTTATTGTGTGACAACTTAACTTGATTAATGTAGTAGCACTGAAATATGACAGTGAATCTATTTGGAGTTTTTTTTTTTTTTTTTTGGTGGCACTAGTGGTGAAATTTTAACCATCTAGATTAAAGTAATCTTTTCTTTTTCAATTCTAGAACCCCTGAAGGTATTACTAAACAAAAAATACAGATGCATAGTATGAGGTTATGAAGTTCAGAAAAGTGAGTACACTTTCAATTTAAAACTGTTTCCTTTTCTCTGAAGGTGTGTGACCATGATGTAGTAATGTTTAAATTACACACGTGCATAAACAATGCTTAAAATGCTTGTTAAATGTTCAAAATGTGTGGTTTTCAATGGTTTGTTCCTTCCAGTTCATTGATTTAGAGTTTTTAGGTTTAGATAACTTTTCCTGCAACAAATTACAGAAGATCCATAACACTAAAGTGTTAACTAGAGAATTCTTTACAACTCAATAAGTGAAAGTCGGTAACATTACAGCTGAAGTGTGAAGCCCCTGCACTGGCCCAATAATCAAGGAGCCTCAATCCTCACCACTAACACCAATGAGGGACATGCACATTGGGAGGATGACAAGTACACACACAGTAAAGTACAATTTCTCTTAAGAGCGCACAGAGATCACAGTCAGTCTGGGGCTGATCCATAACACTAAAGTGTTAACTAGAGAATTATTTACAACTCAATAAGTGAAAGTCGATAACATTACAGCTGAAGTGTGAAGCCCTTGCACTGGCCCAATAATCAAGGAGCCTCAATCCTCACCACTAACACCAATGAGGGACATGCACATTGGGAGGATGACAAGTACACACACAGTAAAGTACAATTTCTCTTAAGAGCGCACAGAGATCACAGTCAGTCTGGGGCTGATCCGTAACACTAAAGTGTTAACTAGAGAATTCTTTACAACTCAATAATTGAAAGTCGATAACATCACAGCTGAAGTGTGAAGCCCTTGCACTGGCCCAATAATCAAGGAGCCTCAATCCTCACCACTAACACCAATGAGGGACATTCACATTGGGAGGATGACAAGTACACACACAGTAAAGTACAATTTCTCTTAAGAGCGCACAGAGATCACAGTCAGTCTGGGGCTGGTTTCTCCCTCTCTCTCCAGATCTCCAATAAGACTCACCACTGGCACAGCTATAGGGTTAAGATCTCAGCCAAGTGGTCAAGCCAAAACCTCCGGCACCCTCTCTGTCCAACCAGTGCTTCGTCTACCTGTCCAAGTAACTGACACACACACTTTGAGATCTGATTCATATACACACACACAGACACTCCTGGGGAAGGCAGGCACAGGTTTACTACCTATGCCCCCCTCTGCTCAGACTATAAAGTACCAGCTGTCATCAACCACTACTTATCAGCTACTATAAGGCCCTTACATAGGGTGACCAATTCTACTGTGTAATGTTACAATTATCCAAATGGTAAGCGTGACCAAACTTTTAAGGCTATTGGAGTGCCCTATACAGTGTCACCAAATACAGGTGCAAGTATTCTAAGACTTAAATATCTCTAAACAAACCAGTCACAATTAAAAGGTTTAAATATATTTAATAAGAAATAATAATGCACAAGACAATACTCAATAACTCAACACAGTGACAACAGAGTTCCGAATCACAGGAAATACTTTAAAATAACATTGCAGAACAGGCTCACATAAATACAGAAAATACCTAAACTAATCTTGCTATATTCCTACTTCAAAGAGAGATACTATGATCTAATCTTAAAGAAAAACAGCTCGAACCAACTTTCCAATAGCCACACTCGGACAAATAGACTTAGCGCTTACATTCACAGAGAAGTTCACGTTAATAAAGTGAATGTAAGCGCCAAGTCTATTTGTCCGAGTGTGGCTATTGGAAAGTTGGTTCGAGCTGGTTTTCTTTTTGGTTATTGAAGCATTGGATTTTTCAAGTTTCTTTATGATCTAATCTTACTTACAGAGCCAGACAAGAAGTGCTGATGAGAGAATGTCGGATACAAAGACAAATACAAAATGCACAGACTTTCTCTGAGAGATAGTTCTTAAATTACTATCAAACATTACTGCTGTGTTATTTCAGATTACATCATTATCTGACATCTGCCTCTAGTTCCCAGGCTAAACAGACACCAACAAAATTTAACATTTCTCTGTGAAAAATACTTATCTCTCAGAAGTTGGCCTGGAACTGGAAGTCATAAACAGTTAAACACTTTTACCTTTGAAACCTGTAATTATTTCTGTTTCCAGACAATAGAAAGAATTTCTAGCTGCAGACATTCTGTTTTCTAGCTGTGGTAAACACAATGGTAAAACTCTACTTGTCAACTTATTTTCTTAGAGTTTTGCACATTGACTCTGTTCTTTTTCATTAGGGTACACTGTGGTTACATTCCTGAAGCTCAGTAGAGAACATACAGTTCAACCCACATTTCTGCACCAGTAGTTTAATATACACATGACATGTACTTTTCTTACATTTGTAAGACAAGTATATAAATCATATTACTATTCACAAATGAGACACAATTATTTACAAAATTCCAACTAGCTGGGCTGGCAGTCTTCACAATCCCCCCACCCCGAAAACTCAAGCTAGTTTTTCAAGTGACCCTTGAGAAACATTGCTTGAGAGGGTTACGCCTATCTGGGAATACCTTATCCCATTCCCTGTCATGAGAGCTCATCTGCATTGGCATAATGTGCTGCTGCACTGTCATATCATATGCTTGTAACCCTAGGCTCCACCTTAGTAACTTGCCATTTTGCTAGCGGGCTTGATGTAACCATGTTAGGGGATTGTGGTCTGTAACAACAGTGAATTTTCTTCCAAACAAAATTGGCTGAAGTTTCTGCAGTGCCCACACTATGGCTAGACATTCTTTTTCTACAGCTGCATAGGATTGCTCCCTGGGTTGGAGCCTATGACTGAGATAAACACTGGGTGCTCTTCTCCCTCTACAGAAATCTGGCTAAGTACAGCCCCCACCCCATGGCTTGAAGCATCCACTTGCACAACAAATTATTTGCTGCAATTTGGACTGGCTAACACAGGGGGTCCTCACAAAGCTCCTTTAAGCTTCTGGTATGCCTGCTCACATGCTGGGGTCCACACTAACTTAGCTGGCCTGTTTTTCTTTGTCAGGTCTGTGAGGGGAGCAGCTATGGTACTATAATTGGGGACAAACTTTCTGTAGTACTCTGATGTCCCTAAAATGCCCTCATCTGCTTTTTGGTAACATATCCAGGCCATGCCTGAATGGCTTTGACTTTGGCAGGTTCTGGCCTAATCGTATCACTCCTCCTCTATGTCTCAGGGAGGGGACCTCTGCCATACCCATCTGACATTTGCTGGGCTTAATGGTCAACCCTGCCCTCTGTAGTCTGCCCACACCTCCCTGACATGCTGAAGGTGCTCTTGCCAGGAATGGTTGTAGATGGCAATATCATGTAGGTAACAAAGGGCAAAATCTCCTGCTCCTGCTAGGATACAATCTACCAGCCTATGGAAAGTTCCTGGGGCATTTTTCATCCCAAAGGGCATCGTTGTGAACTCATACAAACCAAAAGGAGTCATAAAGGCTGACCGCTCTCTAACACTGGGAGTCAAGGACACCTGACAGTAACCCTTGGTAAGATACTTAACCCCACCCAGCTGCTCTAGGGTTTCATCTGTCCTAGGCATGGGGTAAGCATCTAACTGTGTGACTATTTAATTTTCTGCAGTCCACACAGAACCTGCTGCTGCCATCCTTCTTTGGTACTAGCACCCCTGGGGAGGCCCAGAGACTGCTGGTCTCCTGAATTACCTCTAGTTCCAACATTTCCTGTATCTCCTTCCTCAGAGTTTGTTGGAATCTCTCAGGTACCCTATAAGGGGCCTACCTAATAGGCCTTTGGGGTCCTGATTTCACATGGTGCTGCACCAGGTGGGTGCACCCTGGTTTCCCAGTGAACAGGTCCTCAAACTCCTGTAACACTACTCGGATTTCTCAAACCTAGGTAGGAGAAGACTGCTGGGACACTGCTACCCCTTCCACTGAGGTGTCAGTCCGAGCCTCACTGAGGAGATCAGTCACCAGATCTCCCTCAAACTCCTCCTGCAATCCACTGCAAATACTCAGCATATCATGGTAAGGTTTCATCATGTTACCATGGTACAATTTGTGCTCCACCCCCCCTGCCTAGCAGTTCTACCACATAGTTAACATCACTGAACTTTCTTACCACCTTGTAGGGTCCCTCCCAAGCTGCTTGAAATCTGGTATCCTCTGACAGCGGTGCCTCACTGTCAGCCTGGGTACTACTACTCACCTCTGCCCTTGCAGTTACTCTGTCCAAGGGAACATCAGTATCTACAAGCAGCTGTTGCTCACCTTCAGTCACACTTCTACAGGGTAGCTCCCTCCCTGAAGAAACCACCTCACCAGTCCTGGTTGCAAGTGTGCGGTCTGTCTGGGTCTCCTTCAGGCTACCCAGACCCACATGCTTGTCTCCAAGCCTGACTGTGTGTAACTGCATGAACACATGGTACTACATTATCAATGAGAACCACTACCTGGTTGACCTACAGCATACTCTCTAGCTCGAGCACTCCTGTCATACCAGACCTTTTTCTGTTGTTGGGCTTCTGCCAGGTTCTTCTGGGCCAAGCCCACGAGTTCCCTGAGCCTTATCCTGAGGTTTAGGACATATACCACAACAGACAACTTCTGAGATTCACACTCACCCTCCCACTCATCTCAAATTAAATCTAGAAGTCCCCTCACCCTATGCCCATACAACAAATCAAAGGTAAAAAACCTGTGGATTCCTGGGGAACCTCTCTGTAAGCAAACAGATGGGGCAAATATTTGTCCCAGTCCTTCTTAAATTGGTCTGTAAATTCCCAAAGCATCATCGTGAGTGCAGACTTTAACCTCTCAACAAGACCATTAGTCTTGGGGTGGTAGGGGGTGGTCTTTAGGTGCTCCCCCCCCCCCACAGTACTTCCACAGACAAGCCAGTGGGTCTGACATGAAATTGGCAACTTTGCCAGTATTTTCTTTGGGAAACCTACCCTGCTGAAAATCTCTAACAAAGCATTTGCCACCTTTTCTGCCTCAATGGAGGACAGAGCCACTGCCTCAGGGTATCTGGTAGCATCATCTACTAACACCAGGCTATACATTTTAACTGTGAAACTTGGGGTACTAGAGGCCCACAATATCCATAGCTACCCTCTGAAATGGCTCCTCAATCACAGGCAAAGGCATCAAAGGGGCTTTCACCTTGTCTCCTGCCTTACCATCTCTAGAAATCCCAGACCAATAGAAGTTCTGCATAATATGTCTCTTTGTATGTTTTATGCCCATATGACCTGCAAAGGGAATATCATGGGCTATGGCTAGAAGTGCCAGACAGTAAGCTCTGGACACCACCAACTGCTATATTCTCTCACCCTCTAGCCCTCCCTCAGGGGTCCACTCTCTGTACAGTAACCCTTTGTCTCAGTATACAGAATCCCCCTTCCTTTGAGAATCAGGTGCCTCACTAGCTACCTCTCTCAGGCCTTGTACTGTAGGGTCTGAGAGCTGAGCCTGTCTCAACTCTCTCTTTGTAACCTTTACCAGCTCCCCTTCCACAGGAAATCTGGTATCCTCTGACAGCGGTGCCTCACTGTCAGCCTGGGTACTACTACTCACCTCTGCCCTTGCAGTCACTCTGTCCAAGGGAACATCAGTATCTACAGGTAGCTGTGGCTCACCTTCAGTCACACTTCTACAAGGTAGCTCCTCCCTGAAGTAACCACCTCACCGGTCCTGGCTGCAAGTGTGTGGTCTCTGTCTGGGTCTCCTTCAGGCTACCCAGACCCACATGCTTGTCTCCAAGCCTGACTGTGTGTAAATGCATGAACACATGGTACTGCATTATCAAAAATCATTCCCAATCTGGACATCTCCAGGATGTCCTCAAACACACCTACTTGCTGCTTTCCTTTTCCAGCCTCCCAGTCAAGGTGAACACTAGCCAAAGCTATTTGGAATGGGGTCCCTGCTAAAGCTCTGACTGGAGTAGACTTGCCCAAGCAAGTAGTGCTCCTCTCTAACCATTGCAGGCTTCACAGTGGTTAGAGGCTCTCTCTCTTAGCCATGGCCTCTTTCCCATTCACTAAGATAGGATATAACCTCTTGTGATAGTTTGGTACCCTTGTTTTCTCAAGACAACCTACTGTTGGCATTCTGTCATTTCCACTTACTGGCTCTCTCACCTTTTGTTCCTCACCTTGCCTCCATGGACATCTGTATGTAACATGGCCCCACTCGTATTTAAAACATTTAACCATTGGTCCTGGATGTGTACCTGAACTAGTGGATTACCCTGCTACTAGTGAACTCTGCTGGAACACTCTGTGCTGCCCACCTTGGACTCCCTTGAACCCATGAGCAGCACTGGGTGTCCCTTTCCTGTGCAGGGATGCCCTGCTTGCTAGGTATAGGTCTCCCTTCCTCTCCAGCTCATCTACAGTAAGGCATTGTCTATCAGCTAACCAGATTCTCATGTCCTCAGGCAAAGTGCTAAGGGCTTGTTCCCTCATCAAAAGGTCTGCCAGCCCTTCAAAAGTGGTGACCTGACATCCATTCACTCACCTATGAAAATAAGTGGGTAGTTCAGCAACATATTCACACACACTATCATCTGCCTTGTGTCTATGCTCACAGAACTTTTTTCCTATAAGCTTCAGGTGTTAACTTAAATTCTAGCAAACAATTCTTTACAACATTATAATTTAAGCAGTCATTATCAGACAGTTTGGAAAGAACAGTTACAGCTTTACCATGGAGTAAGGGGCTGAGGAACCATACCCAAAGCCCTTGGTCAACATCATGTTGTTTACATACCCTGTCAAACATAAGAATGGAACTATAAAAGTTCTCCCCCTTTGTTAATTGTGGAAGAAATCTACTGACCTTTGTTGCTTCTGGGGTTCGGTTACTCCCTTCCCCATTACCTCCATGACTCTGGCGAAGAGTCAGCATCTCCTTTTCATGTTGCCTCTGCCTCTCCTTCTCCTCAGCATCTAGGCATTGCAGTGTCTCATTTCCTCAGCCTTCAGACGTTGCAGTTTCTCATTTTCCTCAGGTCTCTAGACACCTCAGTCTCTTTGCTGCTTCTATTTCCAAACGCTTGGTATCCAACTCAGGTCTATTAACTCCAGATGGATTTTTAAGTCCTCTGTGGAAAGGCTGAGCTCTCCATTTTCTGAGAGCTGTACATCTCCATGGCCATTCTGATTGTCCTCCTGATTGCTATTCTCTGATGCAGCTGTGACTAAAGCTGCAATCATGTCTGCCTTAGTCAGGTTGGTATGCACCAGTCCTTTAGCCTGCCACATCTCAGTCAACTGGCTCATTGTCAGCTTGCCATACTCTGCTGCTAACCTGCTTGCCTGCTCTCCCTGACTAACTAAGCTAACAAAAAAAAAAATAAAATGATTGTGATATGAACTCTGAATGTTCACTGCATGGCTAATTTAGAGTACAAAAACACCTGCAGTGATCACTGTACACAAGCTACAGGAATTCAATATCCACACTACTGCAAACCAATATGTGATGTGGCTAATCCCACCACTGCCAACAATTAATATCTGACACCCCTGCATTGGCCCAGTAATCAAGGAGCCTCAATCCTCAAGATTAACACCAGCGAGGGACATGCACATTGGAAGGATGACGGGTATACACACAGTAGCACACAGAGATCACAGTCAGTCTGAGGCTGGTTTCTCCTCTCCCCAGATCCCCAATAAGACTCCCCATTGGCACAGCTATAGGGTTAAGATCTCAGCTGAGGGGTCAAGCCAAAACCTCCGGCAACCTCTCTGTCCAACCAGTGCTTTGTGTCCCTGCCAAGTAGCTGACATTGAGATGTGATTTATATACAACCACACAGAAACTCTTGGGGAAGGCTGGCACAGATTTACTAGCTATGCCCCCTTCTGCCTAGACTATAAGGTAGTACCAGCTGCCACCAACCACTACTTATCTGCTAATATAAGGCCCTTACAAAGGGTGACCAATTCTGCTGTACAATGTTACTATTATCGAAATGGTAAATTTGACCAAACTTTTAAGGCTATTGGAGTGGCCCATACAGTGTCACCAAATACATGTACAAATACTCTAAAGAGCTTAAATATCTCTTAACAAACCAGCCACAATTGAAAGGTTTAAATATATTTAATAAGAAATAATAAAAGCATAAGACAATACTCAATAACTCAACACAGTGACAACAGAATTCAGAATCGCAGGAAATACTTTAAAACAACATTGCAGGACAGCCTCACATAAACACAGAAAACATCTAAACTAATCTTGCTATATTCCTATCTACCTCTAAGAGAGATACTATGATCTAATCTTATTTACAGTGCCAGACAAGAAGTGCTGATGACAGAATGTTGTCAGATCCAAAGGCAAATACCAAAATACACAAACTTTCTCTGAGTGATAGTTCTTAAATTACTATCAAATATTACTGCTGGGTTATCTCATATTACATCATTATTTGACACCTGCCTCTAGTTCCCAGGCTAAACAGATGCTAACAGAATTTAACACTTCTCTGTTAAAAATACTTATCTCTCAGACATTGGCCTGGAACTTGAAGTCATAAAACAGTTAAAATACATCTACCTTTGAAACTTGTAATTATTTCTATTTCCAGAAAATAGAAATAATTTCTAGCTGCAGACATTCTGTCTTCTAGCTGTGGTAAACACAACTGTAAAACTCTTTAGTTGTCAACTTATTTTCTTAGAGTTTTGCAAGTTAACTCTGTTCTTTTCCAGTAGGGTGCACTGTGGTTACATTCTTGAAGCTCAGTACAGAACATACAGTTCAACCTATGCTTATGCACCAGTAGTTTAATATACACATAACATAGTTTTCTTACATTTGTAAGACAAGCATACAAATCATATTACTATTCACAAATGACATAGAATTATTTACAAAATTCCAATTAGCTGGGCTGGCAGCCTTCACAAGCCCCCACCCCCCTGAAAACTCAAGCTACTTTTTCAAGTGACCCTTGAGAAGTGTTGCTTGAGAGGGTTGAGCCTATCTGGAAATACCTTATCCCATTCCAAAAATTCCAGCTAGATGGGCTGGCAGCCTTCACACCAAGTTTCACTCCTTGTTATTGAATTGCTCAACCACTGCTTTTTCACAGGAAATCAAAGCATGTAAAATTTTTGTGTGGACGCCAACATTGCTTTCCTTTTTATTACTAGTTTTTTTGTCAGCGGTTGTGTGACCTTGCATTTGGTATGAATAGATACCAAGGATGTAAGTAATCTGTGGCCCCAAATGGGAGGCATAGGGGTTTTGCTCTCCTACTAAAACTTTCTAGGAAAAAAAGCCTTACTGAATTAAAAGTTTGACTGGTTGTTTTCATCCAGATTAAATTAAATGAGATGTAAATGAAGCATTAAGGTAACAGAAAAATAGTTGGTGCTGCAATACCTAGAAAATCGAAATTATGATACCCTATATGCACCACATTGTTCCCCTACTAGTGGATGAATGTGATCACGCACACTGGAGCAAGCTGAGAAAACAAAGCATTTTCTTATCTAATGACTTCACAGTCATATCCATTCTTCAACTAATGCATGTGTCTTTGCCTTGAAAAATGCATGCATAAAATGGCACATTTAATTACCAAATGCAACAATATAAACATTTAGCAGCACTAAATAAAATCAATTAAAGCAGAACAAATGCAAAATCCTGCAGAAAATGTTAGAAAAATGAAATCTTGTGTCTCAAACCAAGGCTCAAAATGTCAACTATACAAAATAATACTTGGAACTTAGATGACAGAAATCCCAGAAAGGGAGGTCTGAAGTGCATTATTTCAAATCTAATATCCCAGCTAAGCAGCTTTCAGAACAACAATGAAGTAAATAAAGCATAAAACTACTTAGAAAATACAGCTAAGAAGTAACTACAAGCGGCCTTTCATATTAGAAAATGTTCCAAAATAATTGTAGCCTACAGTGCTGGAACAGTCTGCATTTGAACAAGTAGGACAGCAACACCAGGAGATGACATTATATTCTGCAGTTACCAACCAACACAGCTAGAGACTGGAAAATACAGCTTTCTCTTCTAGTGGCCTAGTTGTTATATTTACTGAAATATCACATTTACCAGCATGAACCTGCAGAGTTAATTAAAGATGAACCTTGCTGGCACAATGAAATGTTTACTCCAATTTGGCTAGTGGACTGGTATTGATTATAAACCCTGCACAGTTGGGAAAATGAATATAAACTATTGTCACTACATTGACAAGACCTTACACAAATGAATAATAGGTGCAAGTTTGATATCAACAAGAACACTACATCTGAGCACACTTCCTACAGCTAAACATCAGTCATTTTAACACAGTAAAGAAAGCCCAGTAGGAAACACTAATGCAAAATGAGGAACATGTATGACCGCTATTACAGAAGCAGCAAGACTGAAAATAACAGTTATCCTGCAAAACAGAGGGTTATAAACACTTCTTATGTAGTTTAAAATCAAAAGTGGGGCCAGCTATGCACTTAAAATATGAAAATAATATAACACAAAAACTTAAAAACAAAATTAACAAGTCCAGTATTATATTTTATGTAAACACACACTTAATTATTACTACTAGATCTCAGCTAAAAGGTGTGATAAAAAACATGCATCTAGTACACTGCACGCATTTGCATTTAACTACACTCTTTGAACATCAAGTTTATCTGCATCTCTGGCATGTCATCAAATCCATTAAACTCCCCTTAAATCCCCCATATTCATATCATTTGGTTAAAAGCTAAGGTCCAAGCACTGCACATGAAAAAACATACAGCCCTAAAATATCCAATGCCTACAGATTAATCATCTTAAACTGAAATCCATACAAATTTAAATAAAAAACGTAAAAGTAAAGCAAAGCCTACATTTCCCATTCACTTTGCATGACATAACACTGTACATGCACAGCACCACACTCACACAAAAACATTGCCCACTTAAATCAACACCCTGGAAACAAAATGTAATTCATATCAGGAAAACATTAAAACGAAAACATAAAATGTAAAATAATGACTAAACAGTCAGTCAAGAAATGACATTATTTGCAAAACTGGCTCAATTTTAACTGTCTAAATAAAAAATAAAGTAAATCTAATAAACCCTAATATAACCCTTAGTACACTACTAAAATATCAAAAATAAACTGGCACTAAAAAAATCTCAGAAACTGCTGCAGAAAACTCCTTCAAAACAATCCATTCAAAAATCCTACACTAACTACCTAAAGCCCCGTCAGTAGAACTTTAAGCAGGTAGCATACACACCCAGCTAAAACAATGGGGAACCCTGTCTCACTCACACGCACAAGAAAATCAATACATGAAAAATGCAAGGGGTTAGTAGTTTGTGTAATTCATAAAATATTTTTTTTATTGTAGCAACAGGAAACTAAATTCATGAGATGAAAAAAAGTCATTACAAAACAAGTCCCCTAAACATAAAACTTAAGATATTTTATGTATCGCACACCAAACAACTACATATTCATAGAATGTAGTGCAAATATTTTATTATCCATTGACTGGAATTAATATCAGAACACTAGACAAATGCTTTTAGACTTTACTGCAGGTTTTTGTTAATGAAGGTACCAAAGCATCCTCAACTTTATATATATATATATATATATATATATATATATATATATATATATATATATATATAAACTCCACAGTCACACTGTACTGGGGAAAGGAGGTGGAGGGAACAACTGCTGGCAATACAGTGATGTCAAGGCCCTGTCACACTACATGAAACTGCTAGAAAGTGTAAATAATAAATTAATAATCAAAGTTGTACAAATTAGGATGAGATATTCAGATCAGGGTGTAGTACAACTGACCCAATGTTTGCAATAAGTTACAAGTTGGAGATGGAATGAAATTGGGCATTTCTACTCCTGGAAAAATGTAGATGACAAGGTCACAAGGAAAAACGATTTTAGCAATCCTACAATGGTTCAAAATCCAGCAAACAATGGCAGTTAGTGCAAGCTATGTACAAGAATCCAATGTCACGTACTGCTTTCAGTGTTCACAATTGAGTTCCCAATGTGACTGGGTGTGCATCAGGATTGAGCCCACTTCCTAATCATACCAGTGATGGACCAAGTCAGCAAACAGGTCTTTGGGAGGAGATTAACAATGTTGCTGCATGCAGACAACAGGGCACTGGCAAGCAGCCTCTGAACAGTGGCTTCAGCAAATGACAGGGTACTGGAATGCAAAACTGAAGATGCATGGAAAGAAACTGAATAGAAATAAGACAGTAACACAGTGAGTGGTTATGGTAGCAAATAGGAAAAAAACAGCTAGGACCAGCTCTGAGGTTAACTGCCACTCCAGACACAAAATATTCAAAGAACAAGGTAAAGTCTTACTGTGTATTTAGAATACACAAAGCTTTCAGGTACTGAAGAAGGCCACTGGCCTGAAAGCTTTGTGTATTCTAAACAAACAAGTTTGTTACTTACTATTACTGCCTAGCATTTGTGATCACTGGAAAATCAGGAGATTACATAGGAGAAAGAGTGTAAAATAATTTAAGTTCAGGTTACCCTTAAGTTGTGGCTGGGGAAAAGGGAACTCTAAATGAGGAGGCTCAAAGCCAGAATCAGAGGTGCTGCAACCAAATGTCACAAAGTGTCAGGAGTAGAGTATAACAGAAAAAATGCCAAGAAGTGTTTATACACACACACACACACACACAATATATAAATATAAATATATATATATATATATATATATATATATATATATATATATACACACACATATATATATATATATATATATATATATATATATACACACACATATATATATATATACATATATACACACATATATATATATATATATACATATATACACACATATATATATACATATATATACACACATATATATACATATATACACACACACACATATATACATATATACACACACACATATATATATATATATATATATATATATACACACACACACACACACACACATATATATATATATATATATATATATATATACATATATATATATATATATATATATATATATATATATATATATAGCAAGACATCATCATACAACATCAAGTATAGAACAAACAGCCACAAGAAGTGACTCACTGAATCACTGGCATTGTGATAACAGAAGCCACACCAACAGTCCTTTTAAATGGGAACTATATTTGGTGACTGGCTTCCTTCGGGGAATAAAACTCAGTGGATTAAAATGACTCCATGCTATAATTCCAAGACCTGTAGTTGCAAAAAGCAGGGGGACCCTCAACACCCACTACCTTCTATCTCCCCCCAAAAAAATTGCACTTAGTTTGAGAATTTAAGACTGTTTTAACAGTTAAACCTTCAGTAAGCTAAACCTTAGGAAAGGTTAAGGAAACCATAAAAGGATGCCCCCTTCTAGAACTCCTTGGTTGGGCTTGAAACTCCAGGCGCTAATTGCTGTGGCAGAAGAGGTCATATGACAATCTAAGAACCAGACAGTCCAAACTATTATTGTAAGTAAAGCAACACAGCCTCTGGTGTCACGGTTGAAACAGTAATGATCGGTAAGTGTTTGTATCGTTGCCCAAGTGGCCACAGCTCTCATACATGCAGCAGAGACATCCTGATATTGGGATACTGGCTGGTGCCAGCATCAGTGCCAATTAAAATGACATGGGTGGGAGAGAACGGTTGTGTGCGAATATTTTTATTTTTTTAATATTTTAGAACTGCAAATAATGGTTTGGGGGAAATATTGGTGAACCAGAGCATTTACTTTCACCATCAAGGGAAATTGGGGGGGGGGGGGCTGAGAGGAAATGTAGAACAGGCATATATCACACAAGGACCAGAACATGTACTTCTTGCATTGATGACATTGGTTGGTGCAGGTGAATGAGAAGGTGCACATGTAGCAGAGAGAAGCTTATGACTGCTAAGCTTTTCCTTCCCTCTTATTTTAACATGAGATTCTTCTCTCTCTCTACATGTCTCACTCTCGGTGTACTCATAAGTGTGGGCCCCACCCTGTCAGCCTCTGTACAGACTTCTTTTAACTTTACTTCAGGAGTCTTTTGATAAGACTTTGTATCAGATTTCGCTGTCCCTTTTTCCCAGTGCCAGATTTTTCTTTTGCAGCCGATTTTCCCATCTTCTTCACTGAGTTCATGGACCTTTGAGAACCTAGCTGGTTAAACACCATCTTGCCCAACACACTTTACATAGATCTGAGTTGGATGAAGTCTTTACAAATTATTACATCATGGGCTAAGTTCAATACAAAAGCTACTGAATGAAACACTTTGCCTAGAGAAGTTTCCATTTCTACTTGTGATAAGGGTATTATTTTGTCCACATTTACAAACATTTCTTCAGATTTTCAATGTACCATTCACACCTATAGCACTGCATGAACTCTAATATTTAAAGAGAAACAATTAAGGATGTCTGTATACCAGCCTCAAGCGGAAGGGCTACTTAACACTTTAATAAGATGTTGAAGACCAAGTTATGGAAGGTCACAGAACATGATACGAGAAAATTGGGAAAAGTTGCTAGGATATCTTCTCTTTGCTGAAGAGCAAGTACCTCAAACCTTAACTGGGTTTACCCCATATGACTGGCTAGATGGCTAGCGTCCTCAAGCCTTACTGGCTATACAGCAAGAGAAACATGGGAGGGAGAATTCACCAGCTTTAGAAATGTGTTAAAGAATTTTGCAGGCAGAGGACATGATAGAACCATAACACCAACAGGGAAAGAGGAGCTAAAGTCCTTGGGTTAGTACCCCCTGTTGAAAATAAGATCCTTGAAAAGTGCAAGGATCCCTCTGAAGTTAAAGTAAAGATAAGTGAAGTTACTATATAGTAAAACAACCTAGAAAGGAAACCAAAACAATTATACCAAAAATGTTTTGAAGCATTGCAGAGAAACTGAAGTCTCTTTGGTGAGCATGTTTCTATAGGCCCAGTAGTATAGCCTGAAGTCAAAACAGGCAAGACCATATCATGGTTGGAGCAGCAAAAAGTTAATTTGTACTGAGAAATAAGATTGATTTTCAGACTTGTCTGACTCGCAAATTAAACCATTATAACACAAAATCTGTGCCCAGTGAGAAAGTGAATTTGAAGCCATTTTGAATTACCAGAATCTCAATACCAAGCATTTAGGGAAGAGGTATACAAAATTATTAAAATTTTGTTTCACAGAAGAATTTCAAAGTGGAATAACCCCATTGTACTGGATCCAAGCTTGATCTGTCTGCAACATTTTGCAACAACTTCAGAAGGCTGAACAGCATTTCCACATTTGCCTCCTATCCTATACCCAGAGTGAATCAGCATGTTGAAAGTTTAGACCCAGCTATGTTTTTGACCACTTCAGATCTAAATACAAAAGTTACTGGAAAATTGCACTAACCTCTGAAACTATGGAAAAGATGGTATTCCTCACATCAGAGAGAATCTTCCATTAGAGCCACGCCCTTTGGTCTCCACATTGCATCAGTAATGTTACAGGGGTTGATGGAGAAAATTCTTAGATCCCCATTACCAGATATGCATCATATTACCAGAGTGATGGTGTGGTATTGTCAGAATATTAGGTAAGCTAAATCTTCAAAGTTCAAGCCATCCTGAATTCTCTGCACCGAGATGGGGTGACTACTGACCCAGCTATGTTCAAATTAAGCCTGACAGAAGCCTGCTATTTGAAGTATGTTGTAGACAGAGGATTGGTGAAACCCCCAGATGAGAAAGTTGATTCAGTCAAACACTGACCCACGTCCATTAATAAAACGCGGAAAATTTCTTTGGTCTGACTGTTACAGGACGTTTACTCTAACCTAGTCAAAAAGAGGGTACGAGAATGTTGCATGGACAGCTGTGTCTGAGTAAGTACAGTTGTGTACACTTACCATAAATGTAGATATTCGAGTGTATTCACTGTTGCAGTCATTACATTTGGGTAATCTGCTGGCAGGTTGCCCTCAATTGGCCTGAATTCCAAAGTCTTGGGTCCTGCGTCGGTTGCTGTCTTCTCTTCCATGACGTCAGGTCGTCAGGGGTATAAAACATGCAGCCGACACCATTTTCTTTAGTTTTTCTTGCCCCCAATGTCAGGTGACCCCAAAAAAGGTAGCATTTTATATATACATATATATATATATATATATATATATATATATATATATATATATATATATAAGCATGCAATAATCTAAACTTTACCTTCATCTACAAGCAAATACACCACATAGGTTGCAGAAGATAGAGAAGGAAAGATAAACTGTAGAATGACAGGGGGATGGCGGAAGGGTAACCTGGACTGCAATAGTGAATACACTCGAACATCTACATTTATGGTAAGTGTACACAACTGTACTATGTTCTTCGTGTTTCACTGTTGCAGTCATTACATTTGGGTAGAATCCCAAAGCTATGGTTGGGAGGTTGGAGCTAAACAGCATTAGGTGCAGCTATAAGGCTCTGCAGCACTGCAGTGGCAAAGCCTGCCCTGGACTTAAGAGTAGAGAGGCAAATGGTAATGCTTTGTAAAGGTGTGAACAGAACCTCAAGTAGCAGCCTCTAGAATGTCTTTGGTTGGTACTCCTCTGAGAAAGGCTGCTGAAGTAGCTGCAGCTCTGGTGGAATGAGACCTAATGCCCTTGGGCACAGGTTTACCATGGTGTGAGTAGCAGAAACGGATGCAGTGGCTTATCCACTTTGAAACTGTCTGCTTTGAGATAGCCTTTCCTTATGATCCTGCAGCATATGACACTAGTAATTGCTCAACTTTTCTTAGAGTTTTTGTCCTGCTCAAGTAGTATCTTAGCTGTCTGTGTACATCCAAGGAATGCACAATTCTCTCCCCTTTGTTCTGCAGATTTGGATAAAAAGTTGGCAGATGGATTGTTTGGTTAAGAGCCACACTGGAAACCACCTTAGGCATAAAAGTAGGATTTGTCCTCAGAGACACCCTGTCTGGGTAAAATATGATAAAAGGCTCTACAGCCATGAGGGCATGTAGCTCTGAAACCCTTCTTGCTGAAGTAATTGCTAGTAGCAGGGCTGTCTTCCATGATAAGAACTTTATATCAGCGGTAGTGGCTGGTTCAAATGGAGGCAGGGTGATCTTTTCCAAGACATAATTGAGGTCCCATGCAGGTAATGGTGATCTTCTAGGAGGCCTTAGGTTTTTGGCTCCTCTAAGATACTGCTTTAATAAGGGATGAGAAAATATTGATGGCTCTGTATTGTAATGAGCCGAAATGGCAGAGGCATGAATTTTGATTGGTGAGAAAGATAGGCCTTTGTCAAGCATCTCAGTTAAGTATTGTAAGATCTGAGGAATATGTGGTTCTGCTGTATCAGTTCCTTGTGCTTGATTCCAAGCACAAAATCTCTTCCATTTGTCAGCATAAGATTTTCTAGTACTAGGCCTTCTGGCTTCCAAAATGACATCCATCACAGCTTTACTGAGAGGTGCCGTTGGTATGACTACATGATTAGCCAAGCTGCCAGGTTCAGAGTCTGTAGTTGATTGTGCAGGATCTGATTGTTTTGCTGGGACAGTTGTTGTGGTCTTTGAGGCAAGGTCCAGGCTGGGTATTGAGACACGTTCCTTAGGATTGGGTACCAGTATTGGCAGGGCCAGTCCGGGGCAATTAATATCATCTTTGGCTTCTCTTGTCTGACTTTTAGGAGGACCTTGGGTAGAAGAGGCAGAGGAGGAAAGGCATAAACTGACAGGTTTTTCCAACTGAAAGATAGGGCGTCCACATTCCATGCTTGTCTGTGATAAGTCCTAGTGCAAAATCTTTTCAGTTGATAATTTTGAGGAGAGGCAAATAGATCTATGTCTGGGCTCCCCCATTTCTCTGTTATGCTGAATATTTGTGGATTTAGTTTCCACTCGTGAGGATCCACAAGGTTTCTGCTTAAATCGTCTGCCAGTGTTCTGTTTTCCTGGCAGGAATTGAGCTTGAAGATTTATCTGGAAAGTCAAAGCTGTGTCCTACAGTGCCATGGCTAATCTGCAAAGGGGGTATGAGTGTGTGCCCCCTTGCTTGTTTATATACCACATGACTGTGGTGCTGCCCGTCTTTATCAGTAGTTGTCCTGGATGAAGTAAGTCCTTGAATGTTGTTAGGGCATTTTGAATGGCTAGCATCTCTTTCTGGTTGATACGTAGATGCATTTGATTCGGTGCCCATATGCCCTGAATGCATCTTCCTACCATGTGGGCCCCTCAGGCATAATCTGATGCATCTGTTGTTAAGGTTTGGCTGGCAGGGGGTAGAGTGAAGGGCCATCCCATGTTTTGGTGACAGGCCTTTGCCCACCATAGAAACTCCTGTTGCAGGCAAGGGATGAGAGGAATCATTGTTTACAGACTGTGTGAATGCTGACTCCATAAACTTTTTAGGTACCATTGAAGTTTCCTCATATGCAGTCTTGCATATGGAATTAGTAGGATGCAGGATGCCATGAAGCCCAGAGCCTGCAGAATTTGTCTTGCAGAAGACTGGGTTTTTGTTGCCATCAGTTTGAAGTAAGTAGTCAGTTGCCTTTGTTTGTCTGGCGTGAGGTAAGCTATCTGGGCAGTTGTATGCAAGTTTGCACACAGGAATGTTATCTGTTGAGAGGGTACCAGTTGTGATTTCTTTTAATTTATTGTGTACCCTAGGCATGCTAGAAGCCTTTTCACAAATGCCAGGTGTCATAGAAGAGTGTCCTTGTTCTCTGCTTGAATGAGACAGTCGTCCATGTAAGTATATATTTGAATACTTCTTTGTCTGCAAAATGCAATTACTGGTGCCAGGCACTTTGTAAAGACCCTGGGCGCAGTAGATAAGCCAAAGGGCAGTGCAGAGAATTGGTAATACATTAAGCCAGCCTTGAATCTGAGGTATCTTCTGCACGACTGTCTTATTGAGACATGCAGGTATGCCTCTTTTAAGTCTAAAGTCACCAGCCAAGCATTCTTGCCCAGCATGGGCAGAAGCTGTTGCAAAGTGAGCATTTTGAATTTTGGAATGTCTAGGTATGTGTTCAAAATCGATAAATCCAGTATTGGCCACCAGGCCTTGTCCTTTCTGGGTACCAAGAACAGTCTTGAGTAAAAAGTTTGTCCTTTTTCCATTTCTGGTACTATCTGAATGGCCCCCATATCCATGACGGACGTAACCTGTTTCTGTGCCTCTGCCCATTGTTTTTTTGGCAGGTCTGGCCAACCATTTGTCATTGGCAGAGTGTGGAAATGGAATCTGTATCCCCGTGATACGATGTTCAGTACCCACTTGTCCTAGGTTATTAACTGCCAATTTTGAGCAAAAAGTGCTAATTTTCCCCCTATGGTTGCTGCCAAAAGATAAGTGCTTGGTGTAGGCAGAGGGAAGTCATTGGGATTGCTTTCTGTAGGTTTGTGCTTTATCTCCTCCAGATTTGGAGGTGGATGCGCCCCATTGCTTTGACCTGTATGAGTCTTGAGCTTGGCACCTGGAAACCTTAGGGCATCTGGATTTGCCCCTTTGAGCTCTGTATGACACAGGAAAGGACCCATTTTTTGTAGGCCAGTGTCTACTGAATCTAGGTGGCTGCAGCTGCACTTGTAAAAAATCTTTAACAGTTTGCATAGACTTAGCTTTGTTTTCCATTTTCTTTAAAACCGCTTCTGCCTTAATACCACACAGAGATTCATGCTGCAAAGGTGCATCTAGTAATTTAGCTTTAACATGATCAGGCAAATGTTGTTCCTTTAACCAGGCATGCTTTCTAATCACAGATCCAGTAACTGCGGCCCTGCAGGAGGCCTCTAAAGAATCAAAACCACATTGCAAAGTATGCTTTCCAACTTGTTCAGCTGCATGCAATAATTCCTGAAATTCCTTATTTTCTGCAGATTCTGAAATCAACATAATTTTCTGTTTCAGCAATCCCATAACATGTTGTTGGTACTTAAGCATATGAAATTGACAGTTTAAAGCCCTGATTGCCAAGGTTGCAGATGTATAAACCTTTTTTCCCCATCTGTCCAGTGCCCTGGAATCTGTCGGAGGGGGTAGGTTTTTATGCTGTTGAGGCCTTAACTCCCTTAGGACCCTGTGAAATAGTTTCAGGATCAGCAGCAGGGTTTCTAAATAAACATTTTTGAGAGTCAGTGACCCTGTAATACCAGTCAGGCTTACTGGGAGCCGGAGGTAGAGAGTCAGGGGTCAGGTTTGACTCTGAAAAAACATCATCCACGATGTCTAACACAGGGGGAATGGCTAAAGGCTTGTGCTGAGGGAGAAGGAGGAAATCCCTGAGCCTCTTTTTTGATTCTGAGAAGTCTTGAATCTCCCAGTGAAAATGCTCCCTCAAGGTATGCAAGGTTTCTCCAAATGAATAATCCTCAGGAGGAGATGCAGATGGAATAGACTCCTCAGCATCGGAATCCTCATAGAGAGGTAAAGATAATTCCTGATCAGAAGAAGAATCAGAAGAAATAGAAACCTGATCTGAAGATTCATAGTCAGTGTCTTGCCTAGGCCTCGGAGGGGGATGGGTACCCCTGATCAAGGTAATAAGGTCTTCAGCCAATTTGATCATCTGTTTTTTAGGCATAGAGGCCAGTGCACATGGCTCAGGTGTCTTTTTTTAGTTTTAGAAGGGGTCTTTGCCTTTGGTTTTGCAGCTTTCATCAGTTTGATGTAAAAATGTTGAGGTCTGAATACACCCTCAGAAGCCGGTGCCTGCTCAGCGGCTCCAGACCCATCTGGGGGGGAATACATCTGTCAGTCCAATACCTTGAGTATCTTGTGGCATGCCTGACTCCACATGGGTGTCGGTAGAGGCCTGCGACTCAAAGGTAGCAGGTATCAGGGGCTGCGAAAGCACTTCACTGAGTACCGGCGAACCGGCGACTAGCTTAGGAGAAGCTTTGTCATCGGTTTTGGATCTCGACTGCCTTTCTCTGTCCTTTTCGTTGAGTTTTTTATGTACTCCGGTAGTCGGATTGCTATCCGATGACATCTCTGGGTAGTTAAATGTATTGCCAAAATACTTAGATGCAAAAATATACCGACGCTTAATAGTGCGTTGGTTAAATCTACCACAAAACCGACAGCCAGGCACATTGTGGTCAGGGCCTAGGCAAGGAATACAGTATAAATGGAAATCCTTATGAGGTATTTGCTTTCCACAAGTAATACAATTATTAACTTTTTCTGACATCGGTAAAAAGCAAGAAAAAAGTTTCCCCAACGGGGTACTTAGCTTTACTGAAGACTTTGGTTCTGAAACTCAAACGCGAATATTTCAGTAGTCAGCCGACCGGCACTTGTGAAATGCTTCTGCTTCAGGCACCGCGCAGCAAGAAAGACTAAAGAAAATAGCGTCGGCTGCATGTTTTATACCCCTGACGACCTGATGTCATGGAAGAGAAGACAGCAACCGACGCAGGACCCAAGATTTTGGAATTCAGGCCGACTGAGGGCAACCTGCCAGCAGATTACCCAAATGTAATGACTGCAACAGTGAAACACGAAGAACATCAGGCCTTTAAACACCAATAGAATATGCTATGTTGTGAAACCCTTTTAATAGCCCCAGATTTCTCCAAGCAGTTTGCTGCATTTACAGATGCCTCATCAGTAGGCAGCGACCCAGTTTTATCCTCTGTTGTGAAACCCTTTTAATGGCCTCAGATTTTTCCAAGCAGATTTTTGCATTTATTTATTTATTTATTTACTACTTATTTGACATTTGTTGACATGGAATGTATGAGCTTGCACCCTTTTTCAGCAGAGGCCTGGGGACAAAAGCTCCACAAACTATTACATACATCATAAAAATGTTTACAAACAGTACAGTATACATGAGGTAATACATGCATTATAATGCTTGGATTCCCACTTGTAGCACAAGAGTTTTAAATCCATTACCACAAAAAAAGTAATAAAACAATATGTTAAAGTCATTCATATATCTCCAATACAAAAGTTCATCATTTAGAGGGGAAGTAATGACAATTAACTTTTAATATAAGAGTACAAAAAGCACTGTATATCAAATCTTAGTTCTTACAGGCAACAGCATGTACATCAGTAATCAGAAGCAGAGGGGAAGCTGATGGAGAGCAGGAGATAGAAAAAGGTTAAGTGTCAAGAGAAAAAAACGAAGGGTAGCTATTGGTAAAAGTGGGAATATTAGAGATGTTCTTAATTTATAAATAAGAGAGGAGAGTAGTAGTACTTAGAATCAAGTGAAATCTGAGAAAGGGGAGTAAGATGAGTGGGAAAAGAAGGGAGGGAGGTAAATATGAGTAGTAGGGAAATTTAGTGAAAAAAAGGTAATCAAGAGTTAAGAGTTCTGTGGCTAGACTTAAGTATGAATTGAGAAGGGGCTGTATGCAAAGTGGGGGTCAAGGTGATTAAGTTCACGATGGTTGTGTACAGAAGCAAGTCCAGGTATTTGTAAAGTGGACTTTTAGGGCGATTTTAAATAGGTGGGGCTGTGTGATAGATCTGATTGTTAGAGGGAAGATAGTTGTAGAGGGTTTCATCAATTGATTTTTACGTTTGTAGATTATCAAGGCTGTTTTGGCTGGTGCTTCTAAGTTTTCTGGTTGAGAGGTAGTAATTTAAAATGTTGGAAATGTTAGGGCAGAGGGTTTGTAGAGGGTGGAGTGGATAATATTAAGTTGATAGAAAAGAAGTTGATTGGAGAACTCGTGCCAGTTCAGTGTTTTCATGGCCAGGCAGTGATGGCATTTAGGTTGAGTTTTGGCAGCGAATCTAGCTACTTTGTGGTATTTATTTTCCATCTTATTCAGTAGTGCTGCCTGTAGGTTAGTGAGGATTTGGGAGGCAGAGAAGAGACAAGGTAGGAGATAAGCAATAGAGAGTAACTGTCTTACCTCTGGTGTGATATCTCTTGTTGTGGTATAGTAAAGCCAAGCTTTTGGTTAGTACTTTTGATACAGTAATTTATATGAAGGTCGAACTTCAGTTTATCATCAGTTATGACCCCTAGTAGTTTGGTATAGAATTCAACATTGATGGTGGTGTTGTCCAACACCACTGAAGAAGTCTTTGCTAAAGACGAAAGCGCTTGACTGCATTTGGTCTAGTTTTACTGTCAATAAATGGGATTTGCAGTTTTGACATTGGTTTGTGTGGTTCCTGGGCCTCTACCTTCACTACGTTGAGTATTAGCTGGTTATTGGTTAGCCAGGTGTCAATATTTGTGAAAGTTTGCTGGGTTTTGGAAAGCAGGTCTGAGAAATAATCAGAGGAGGTAATGACTGTAGAATTGTCCACATATTGGATGAGAGCTGAGTTGGGGCAGAATTCATACAGATTGTAAAAATGTTGAATAGAAGCGGTCCTAAGATGGAGCCTTAGAACGCACCTATGGAGACTGGCAGAGGAGGGGACAGTGTAGAAAGCCATCTCGCAGATTGTTACCTATTGGACAGTTAGCTGCTGAACCAAGAGATAGTGGATGGGGACAGATTAAGTTCTGTTAGTTTGGAAATGAGCAAAGGATGAGACAGTATCGAATGCCTTGGATAAGTCCAGGAATAGGCAAGAGACTAGTTTATTATTGCCTCTGGATTGCGCAACTGAATGGGTAAAAGTAATGAGAGCGGTGGAAGTACTGTGGTTCAGTCGTAAACCATGCTGAGTGGGTGTTCAAAGGTTTTCTAGTAATAGGTAGTGTAATAATTGTGCATGGATGCATTTTTCCATGATTTTTGAGAGTGGAGAGAGAATAGCTATAGGCCTAAAATTTGACATTTCTGTAGATTTTCCTCCTTTAAGGATGGGGATAGTATAGAATTTTTCCAGATAGATGGAACAGTAGATTCAGACAGTGAGCGATTTATCAGATGAGATATGGGGTATGCAATGGAAAGTACAGTTGTGTACACTTACCATAAATGTCAATGTTCGAGTGAATTCACTGTTGCAGTCATCACTTGTGGGTTATCCCTGCTGTGGTAGCCCTCAGCCAGCCCGAATACCAGAGTCAATGTTTTTCTGCGTTGGCAGCTGTCACTTGTTGGCTGACGTCAGGATGTCAGTGCTACAAAGGAAGGCAGCCGGCATCATTACATCAGTTTTTCTTGCCCTAACCAGCTAGAGGCCCAAGTAAATATGGTAAAGTGGTCCTGGTGGCTAAAAGCCACCATTAGAAACTTATGTCTCCCTAAAGAAAGATGATAAGGAGGAAGGAGGGTGGGAAACCAAGATTGCAACAGTGAATACACTCGAACATCTACATTTATGGTACGTGTACACAACTGTACTATGTTCTTCATGTTTCACTGCTGCAGTCATCACCTGTGAGAGGATTCCCAAAGCTGAGGAGAGGGGTGGTAGGAATAATAAGAAAACTAGGCATGGGTCAGCTTGCCCTGCAGGACAGCAGAGGCAAACCCTGCCCTAGCCTTAGAAAACAGAGGTAGGTGGTAATGCTTGATAATGGTATGGACAGACGTCCAGGTGGCAGCTTCCAGGATGTCCCTGGGGAGAACTCCTCTGAGGAATGCTGTGGAAGTGGAGGCTGCCCTAGTGGAATATGTTCGAGTAGACCTAGGGGAGGGATTCCCATGCAAACTGTAGCAGGAATGGATACAGTGTGATATCCATTTGGAAATGGAATGTTTGGAAATGGTGTTTCCCTCTGCCCCTAGGCAAAGCCGACAAGTAGTAGGTCTGTTTTCCTGAAGGGTTTAGTCCGGTCCAGACAGTATCTGGGCTATCTGTGCATGTCTAGTGAGTGCAGAATTATTTCCCCCCTGTTTTGAAGATTAGGAAAGAAGGTGGGTAGATGTATGGCCTGGTTGAGAGTTACACTAGATATCACCTTGTGCATAAAGAAGAGATTGGTCCTCAGGGAGAGGGTACCATGTCTGTATGGAAGATGATGAAGGGCTCAATGGCCATCAGTGCCTGTAGCTCTGACACCCTTCTGGCAGAGGTGACAGCTAGGGGAAAAGCAGTCTTCCAAGAGAGGTATCTTAGTTCTGCTGAAGCAGCTGGTTCGAAGGGAGGTAAAGTTAGTTTTTCGAAAACATAATTCAGGTCCCAGGCTGGAGTGGGTGGCCTTCTGGGAGGTCTGATATTAGAAGACCCTCTGAGGAATTGTTTAATCAAAGTATGGGAAAACAGGGGCTGTTCTGTATCAAAATGAGGTGAAATGGCTGAGGCATGGATTTTAATAGAGGAGAAGGAGAGGCCACTATAGGTAGTCCAGGATAACAGGGATGGGAGGTTGTGAGGTATTTCCCCCTCTGGAATGGCTCCAGGAGCAGAATCTTTTCCATTTTCCTGCATAAGATTTTCTGGTGCCAGGCCTTCTGGCATCTGTGATAAAAACTAGGACCTTTTTGCTTAACAGGAGCCCCTTGGTTGGCTTTAGAGTATTAGCCATGCTGATAGTTTGAGAGTCTGGGTGCAGCACCCCCCCCCCCCCGAGTTAAGAGGTCTGAGATCAGGGGAGGCTTCCTAAGAGGCTGTATGGTCAGGCTGTGCAGTAAGGGGTACTAGTGTTGTCTGGACCAATCTGGAGCAATGAGGATGGCCTTTGGTCTCTCCTCCCTTATTTTGATCAGTACCTTGAGGATAAGAGTCAGAGAAGGAAATGCGTAAATAAAGAGGATGTTCCAGGGGGAAGGTCAAGGCATCCACCTTCCATGCTAGGTGGTGATACTCCCTGGTACAGAATTTTTTTCAGCTGATGGGTGGGATGCGAAGCAAAGAGATCCACCTCCAGAGTCCCCCACACCTGAGTGATTTGCAAAAAGATTTTTCCGTGGGGCTGTCACTCATGGGGGACCAGTAAATTTCTCCTTAAGTGGTCTGCCAGGGTGTTGTTGATCCCTGGTAGGTGTTGGGCTATCAGATGTAGTCAAATGGAAAAAGTTATAAGCCAGAGGTTCATGGCTAGCCTGCACACAGGGTAAAATGGGGTCCCTCCATGTCTGTAGATGTACCACATTACTGTCGTGTTGTCTGTTTTGGTAGGGAGAACCCCTAGCTTGAGATGGGGTTAGAAGAATGTCATAGCCTTTTGTACTTCATTTTCTTCTGGTTGATGTGTAAGGGAAGGTGCTGGGCATCCCAAAAACCTTGGATGCACCTGACTTCTAGGTGAGCACTCCAAGCTATGTCTGAGGCATCGGTGGTAATGGTCTGCCCGGTTAGGTGGAGGTTGAAGGAAAGACCCTTGTTCTGGGCAAAGGCCCCTGCCCATCAGAGAAACTTGGTCCTTATACAGGGGATCAGAGTTAGAGAGGTCTCTGGAGGTTGAGAGTGCCGACACTAAAGGTTCTTTAGGTACCACTGAAGTTTTCTCATGTGAAGCCTGGCCAGAGGAATGGGAAGGATACAAGATGCCATGTACTCCAACACTTACATGAACTTCCTCACAATGAGGTGAGTTCTGGAAGCCAGCAAGGTGGAGAGAGATGCAGGAAGCTCTGCTTTTCTGGGGATAGGCAGGCCATTTTGGATGCTGTGTCCAGCAGTGCTTCCAAGAAAATGACCTTCCAGAAGGGTGTTTGCCTTTATTTCTTCTAGTAAATGGTGTACCCTAAGGGGGTTAGGAGGGTTTTGACAAAGAGGAGGTCCTTGAGGAGTTATTCTTTTCCATCTGTCTGAATGAGGCAGTCATCCAGATAAGGATAAATTTGTATATTTTTCTGTCTGCCAAAGGATATGGCGGGGCTAAGCATTTGGTAAATAACATGGGTGCAGCACATAAGGCAATGGGTAGCTCAGAGAACTGAAAGTGTTGTGAGCCTGCTTTGAAGTGAAGGAATTTCCTGCAGGACTTCCTTATGGGGATGTGGAGGTAGGCATCTTCTAGATAGAGGGTAACTAACCATGCATTTCTCATCAGCATAGGCAGCAGCTGCTGCAATGTTAGCATTTTGGATTTGGGGACCACTAAGAAGGTGTTCAGAATGTGTAGATCCAGGGGGGAGGGCACCACGTGCCCTCTATCCTCGGAACAAGGAATAGTCTGAAATAAAAGCCTTTGCCTGTTTGATCTGAGGGGACAGGTTCTAATGTCCTTTGGGATAAGAGAGCTTGGACTTGTTTCAATGCCTCTGCCCAGTGATTTTGAGGTAAGGGTACCCTCTTGGAATTGGTAGTTAGTAGAAGGAGAATTTGTATCCTGAAAAATGATCTTTAAGACCCAATGGTCCTTAGTTGCAGAAAGCCAATTTTCCCAGCAGAGGGAAAGCCTTCCTCATAGTATTTGGTGAATGAAAAGAGGGCAGAGGGGGGAGAGGGAGTCACTGAGGGTTTTTACCCTAGAGGGATGGCTTAGAACTCCCTGCATTTGGAGTGGAAGTGGTCCACCATTTGGTTCTCTGCTGTCCCTGGGATAGGAGTCTGGGTGGTCCCTCTCTGCAGGGCTTACCTTGCCCCTGTCTGTTAGGTGCAGGAAAGTACCAGTGTTTTGAGGGAAAATACCTGCTGAACCTAGGAGGTTGCATCTGAAGTAAATATTTTTCTGTCTGCATAGATTTTGCTTTGTTTTCCATCTTTTTAAGCACCTCTTCTGCCTTTACTCCAAACAAGCAGTCCTTATCCAAAGGTGCATCAAGTAATTTAGATTTGACATGATCAGGGAGAGGTTCTTCCTTCAACCATACATGTCTCCTAATGACAGATCCTGACACTGCTGCCCTGCTTGAGGCTTCTAGGGCATCATATCCAGAGTGTAAAACGTGTTTAGCCACTTGACAAGTAGAGTGCAGTAAATCTGCTAACTCTTTCGAATTGGCACAGTCAGAAAAGGTAGAAATCTTTTGTTTTAACAGTTCCAAAGTGTGTTGTTGATACTTTAACATGTGGAACTGACAGTTGAGTCCTCTGATAGCTAAGGTTGCAGAGGTGTGTACTTTTTACCTCATCTAACCAGAGCTCTGGAGTCCTTGTCAGAAGGAATAGGGTTCTTTGTAGAACTAGCTCTTTTAGGTCCCTGTGTAATGACCTCCAGGTCTGCAGCAGGATTTCTGTACAGACATTTGTGAGAATCCGGTACTCTGTAATACCTGCCGGGTTTTATGGGAGCAGGTGAGAGGGTATCAGAAGTTAAGCTGGATTCATGGAAGACATCATCAACCACCTCTAAGATTGGAGGGATAGCCAAGGGTCTGTGCTGCGGCAGCTCTAGAAACTCTCTTAGTCTTTTCTTAGATTGACTGAAGTCCTGAGATTCCCAGTGGAAATGTTCCCTGAGGGTATGAAGGGCTTCCCCAAAGGAAAGATCTTCTCGTGGGGAGGCAGAACTAAACGATTCCTCTGCATCTGAATCCTCATAAGCAGTCAGAGGTAGCTGTTCCTCTTCAAAATCTGAATAATCAGACTCCTCAGAATTCTATTCTATCAGTATTTCAGGAGAAAGGTTTCTTTTCCCTTTAGAAGTTATGGCCTGACTATCCCTGATAAGGGTGATAAGATCCTCCGTCATTTTAAGCATTTGAGCTTGGGGTGGTGAAGCAGTAGTAAAATTGTGGCTAGAGGTAGTGTTCCTAGGAGTGGCCTTGCCTCTAGCTCTAAGAGTATCCATTAGTCTGAGAGAAAAGGTAGTCGGAGGAAAATATGTAATTTTTTGTCTAGATTCAGTAGTGTGAAAGACCTCCTTGAAAGCAGGTGCCTGCGTCACAGCTTCGGACTCAACCAAGGCAGAGAAAACCAAAGGCTCGAAAGACAAAGAAGATTTCTGTGGTATAGCGGACTCCAAAAGGGTCTCAGTAGAGGCCTGTGGGGGTATCGAATCAGGCATCAGGGGTTACGAAAGTACCTCACTGAATTCCGGAGAACTGACGACCTGCTTAGCGAAGAGTCATCAGAAGGCTTAGCCTTGTGTGGTCTGTCTCTATCTTTATCCTTAAGTTTTTTTCATAATGTCTATGGATTGTTTGCTGACGGATGCCATTTCAGCTACAACAAGAGCTCTACGACGAATGGTTCTCGCATTAAAGAGGGCACAGATCTGGCAATGGGGGATGTCGTGGTCTGGGCCTAAACAAGTGACGCAGTATGAATGGAAGTCTTGGTGTGATGTTTGCTTTCCACAGGTGAGACAATTGTTAACTTTTTCAGACATCAGTTAGTGTAAGAAAAAAGGATCCCCAATGGAGTATTTAAGCTTTAGACGTTTTCAGGTGTAATTCAAACCCTGGTAGCGACCAACCGCCACACTTGCGAACTGCTTCTGCTTAGGGCTCCATGGCAAGAAAGACTGATATAATGACATTGGCTCCCTTCCTTTATAGCACTGACGTCCTGACATCAGCCAGCAAGCGACAGCAGCCGATGCAGAAAAACACTGAATCTGGTATTTGGGCCGACCGAGGGATACCACAGCAGGGATAACCCACAGGTGATGACTGCAACAGTGAAACACAAAGAACACCAGGTGGCTATTTTTAGGAAGTATGGTGACAAGTTGTTAGCACAAGTGCATGGCTTTAGGTTCTGAAGGATTTTTTTTATATTGCCAGTTGATACAGGTTGAAGAGAAAAAGTGTTTTTTGGGGGTTTGGGGTGTTTTTTTAGAGTGAGGGCTATAAGAATCAGAAGCAAAGGTAGCATTAGGAAGAGATCTGGAGCTAGAATGGAGTAATTTACTGATGGTGTTGATGAAAAAGGAATTGAACTGAGTGACTATTTCTGAGGGAGACAGGTTAGGATGAGGGTTGGGAGATGGTGGGTTACCTGTCTGGAAGATGTCATTAATTGACACCCAGAATTCCCTAGGGTTATTATTGTGATTAGAAGTGGATTGTGAGTAAATGTTTCTTTTATCAGATACTATCATTTTTAGTCACGTTTTAAGTTCTTTATATTTTTGTAACTCTGAAGGAGATTTTGATTTATCCATTTTTTCCACACTAGATCTCTGACATGAATACAGGAACGAGTGGTGTTGGTAAGCCAAGGGGAGATTTGAGATTTAATTCTTGTTGTTCGAAGAGAGGTGAGAGTTTTGAGAATATTTATGAAACTTGAATTGAGGTCTAGGACAGCATCATCAAGAGGCAATGAAAAAAGTGAAGACCAGTTAATGCAGGATAGGAGGCTATTTAAGTATTCAGGGTTGAAGCTGGTCACTTCACAGGAAAGTTTTATATTTGTGAGTACTAGCAGTGTGGGAGGTGTATCTAAGTACTCGGACAGGTGCATAGTCACTAAGAGTCAGATAATTCAGGTTTATGACATTTATTGGGATGAAATACTTGTATCCAGTTGACAACTGAGTGTGAGTTTGAGAGTTTATTTAGGTGGGTTGGAGTTGAGATGACCTGTGCGAAGCCATCAAGGTTTATACTTTGACAAGGGGAGTCTGTTTTAATGGGATGCCAATTTATGTTGACGTCCGCTAGGATGGTTGTTTCTGTTGTAATGTTATTTGACAACCAGGATAGTATTTGTTCAAGGAGGGAGATATTATCACCAGGGGGTATGTATATGGCAGCAACAGTTAAGATAAGGTGTCTGATGAAAATTACATTTACTGACAGACTTTCAGCAGAGGGAAAGGGAGGTAGACAGGTATTAGAGGAGGTTACTGTGAGATGGTCAGGGTAAAGGATAGCTACTCCTCCACTTTTCTATTTATTCTATCCAGACATAGTATGTTATAGCCAGATGGGAGAATTTCATTATCTGAGTTATGTGGTTTGAGCCAGGTCTCTGAGAATTAGGAGGTCAGGGGAGTGCAGGTCTATCCATGCATGTAATTCTGCAGTTTTATTCAGAATGCAATGGATATCTAGAGCATAAAGCTTGAGGTGCTTATTAGTTAGGGTGGAGTTATAATTTGGAGTGGAGTTGCAGTGGGTGCTGCTGGTAGATGAAGAGGGTCCTGGGTTAGGGTGAATATCACCAGACTTTAATAGAGTAGTGACCAGCAAGGAGGAAATCTGATGAAATAGAAGCAGGAGAGGGTTTTATTTTTGTTTTATATGAAATGTTATCATGATGCAGAAAGTTAGTAGGTTGGGGCAGGAGAATTGGATGAGAGAGTAGAGAGTGAGATACAGGAAAGTAGTCTAAGTTAAACAAGGGTTGGAAGGTTAAAGTACAGGTAGGAGATAGTTGTAGGCTGAGTCTATGTTCAATTAATGTAAGGTAGTAGAATAGGAAGAGTGCAGGGAGAGACATTGGTTGGGTGAAAGGTAATGGGGAGGAGGGTAGTGAAAAAGTGTAAATGTCTGTATTGCCATAATGGGGAATAACAGGAGTGACATGGTGTAGGATGGAGCAACTGGTTAACTATAAAGGAAATGATGTCAGGGGTGGCTGGGAATAGAGGGTTAGGGTGGAGAGCGAATAGAGCGGGCCGAGCCAAGGAACTCAATTCACAGCAGACAACACTGTTAATGGGAGTGAGTTACCCAAGTACAAATAAAGACTTAAAGTTCTGCAAGGAAAATGCAGAGGAGGTGCATTTCCTAGTGTGTGAGTCTCTACTAATATTGAACAAAGTTACAGGAACACAAAGATACTTAAATGTAAACCTACACCATGTGTTTGTAAGACACCAGAGGATGAAACTTTTAGTGTCCTGCTAAACTGTGAGGCAGCTGGCAGATCGGTCCAGTGAATAGGTATCTGCACACTGCCGCAGTTTAACTCTAGTGAAAGTAGCAGCAAGGTAGACTGATTGCCAAAAAAAAAAAAAAAAAAAAAAAGAGAGAAAATAAGCATTTACAGGTACAGATTTACTTAGAGATACCACTGGGCACTGATGCAGTTTTATCCCAGACAGTCAACAGGTAAGACTATCCTGTGTGCTACAACAGAAAGACTGGTAACACAGAGTGAAGGTACTCAGTCACAGAGTGTGTGCCCAACAAAGCAGGCGCGCAACAACCATATGCCCCTTTGCAGCAGTTGTACTGGCAAGAAGATTATAACCACAAACTAAATAGGCATTTAGCCTTCAACCTTTGCACATATTATAATAGGTTGTCAATGGCCTACAACCCATTACTGGATGTTGGAACCAATGCTGCCAGGTTGCAGGAAGTCATGTAATATGATGTATATGTAGTTAGATGCATATATAAGGGATGGTGCAGAGGCTTTTACTAGAGTATGCATCAAACAAGGATAAAAAAACATTCAGGAAGCCAAGTCATTATGAAGTATGGTATCCTTAGTGATCAATGGGGAAGAGAAGCTGCCTATAGCAATCTGAGCTAGCATCTATCA
The DNA here is from genome assembly GCF_019279795.1 of Protopterus annectens. Taxonomy (NCBI): domain Eukaryota; kingdom Metazoa; phylum Chordata; order Ceratodontiformes; family Protopteridae; genus Protopterus; species Protopterus annectens. Next base: position 986,243,589 of record NC_056739.1, on the reverse strand, counting down.
ATAAAAAGAAGAGTTGTTTGTGACCTTTGTGGTCTGAGATATTCTGGAGAAGGAGTTTCTAGGTAGCTATGGGTGAAGACAGAAGGCAGCCCACGAGTCCTTCCAGAGAATCAAAACTGTGTTTGAAAAGCTGCTGTTCCAAGAGAACTGAAACCGTAGCCAAGAAAGTGAGAGGGACACAGACTGGACTGTGAAAGTTATTTGCACCAACTGGGTTTTTATGATCCTGCACGTGTGAGAAATTATTTGTATGAGTGACTTTTTTGTGTTATTCCCCATGGTGTAAAAAAGCATTATTTTAGTTATCTTTACACTCAACCCTAAGCATTACAACTGCAAAGCTGCAAATCTTCAAATCTTATGAATGCTACTGCAACCCTTTTATGTGTGTGTGTATATATATATATATATATATATATATATATATATATATATATATATATATATATATATATGGAGAGAGTGTCTGTGGATTTAACTTGGTCAAACAGCATTCATGTCAATGCACATAATGTCGACACAAAAATTGATCAACATTATGCACGTCGATGCTCTACTACTTATGCAATGAGCATTAATCTCATTTCATGCAAGAAAATCATTCAAACAGAACTTTTTTTTTGTAGGGGCAAGCCTATCTACATCCATTACACCCCCTGCTAATTATATATTCTGTCTCTCAAATCTCACAATTCCCAGGAATTCTCAGTCTTGCATACAATGTTGAACATCTCCTTAGTCAACCAAATGAGAATAAACAGATGCCAACCAAAGTACCACTCAACAAAGGTAGCAGTACCCATACATAATGTAAATATATATCATACGGATGTACATGCATGACGTATATTTATACACACACAGATTATATATATATATATATATATATAATGTGTGTGTGTGTGTGTGCGCACATACTACAGATACCTATGCATAGTTATATCAAACTCTGATTTTAATAAAGATAGCACTGCAAAAATCAATGAGCGGAAATAACAGAATGCAACTGTGAACTAGCTTATGATACTAAAATTACAAAAATTGATAAACATTCTGTTCTGAAGACAGCTGTCAAACCAGTAAAGATTTCTCATAATGAAAAAGTTTAAGAAAAAAAAAATCTAAAAACAAACTTCGATATGAGAGACTGATGCAGATACAGCAAGGTAAAATGGAAACAAAAAAATACAGTTAACCCCTTTTCAAAGCCAAAAGCTGTACTGGTAGTGATATGCAACAATAAAATATGCAACTGAAAAGAATAAAAATGATCCTCAGTCCTAAGGCACAGAAGGATAAAGCCCTAGCTGCACCCCAGATCACTAGTTTAGTAATCCGGGATGCTGGAGGGTCAGGCAGGGAATATGGGAGTGTGCAGTCGATCCCAGATTTTTCTTTTTGGGAGCAGAGATGTAAGCTAGACCTGCTGCACTACTGACTATAGCTGGCAAACGGGGATATTGCAGAGCACAGCTGATTTTGGGTCATTGTGGCTACATGTTGCTCATGTAAGCCACGAGGTAATGCATGCAGAGGCACACCTCTCCTTCCTAGGCATGGAAATAGGTAACAAGTGGCCACCAAAAGAATGGATTAGGTCAGTTATGGGAGGGGAGCCTACATAACTGGCATACCTACCCTCTCCCTCCTGCTTTATTCTCTCCTTCAGAAAATAAATAAGCTGCCACCCCGCCAGGTTATGACCTGGCCAGGCTACTGCTATACAGGAACAAATGGCAATACAGACCCACTGAACTGATCCACAAAAAGAGAATGCACACAAAAGTGTAGTTTTCATATTGATGTGGAAAAAAGTTGCTGTTAATATGTTTAATGTACTGCAAAGAGATGGAAGGCTACACAGTTTCTAAACATTATAATGTAGAAAAAGAAAATAAAGTTGTGACTGCTGAAAGTTACAAAAAAATCTACATGGGAACATAGTTTATTTCCTAGGCAGCACTTCCCTTCCACTATAACTGAAGAGGTTAGTGAAAAGAAACTACATGGAGACAGTAAAGAAGTTTCTTTCTCCTCAGCAATGGTATAACTAACCTTGTACACTTAAGCAGGAAAGTAGTAGGGCAAGATGGATAAGCAGGGACTCCAGCAGCTGCCCAACAGTAAACTGGAAAATGTACTCCACAGCGGAATCCAGTTTCAGTTTTCTTCATGGACTCACACTAACCAAACATTCTTTATATTACCAGCCATTAGTGACTTGTGTATCATGTTAGATCCTCATTTGAAGAACTGCATTTCTGAGGTTTATTAAAAGAGTTGGAAGTTCTTTGTTAGGGATTCTTACTTTTTATATCACAAAGTATATTTTTGTTGGAATAAAACTTGAAAATCTCAAATGCAGATCAAGATGTTCTTGGCTAATGCATACTGTGGTACAGCTCACTGGCCCAACACTGTGGTAAACACCACTGGTGTGGTAAACACATCAAGTTCTTGGAGAATGCTCAGCTATGCAGAACTACTGAGTAGCCTCCTAGTGGTCAACATTCAGCATAATATTGGCAAACAAGAAAAAATTGCTACGGTTTTAGAAGGGCTAAGAAAAGTACATTTGTTACTGGATTCTGCGTTTCCCCAGATCTAGATGAGAAAAAATACTTAACTGGCCCAAGATCAATTAGTGGCTCAGACACTGGAGAAGCTGAGGCTGATAGGAAGAGGAGTAACATTTTGGAATCCATTCACTCTGGGAGGGAGGCATGGACCTTGTCAATATGACATTTCACTGATGATGGATCATGCTATGATCACAAGACAAATTGCTGCTAAAAATTTGAAATTAGAGGGTTGAGATGGAGGTGACTGACATCACATGCTGCAATTCTAACATTGTCAGCAGCTCCACTCAGTTAGGACAATCCAAAAATTCCCTAGCATACAAGACATTGTCTATACTGATGCTAGAAGCTATGCTCCATAAAAGTCCCCCTATCCTTCCTACACTGGCTATGGCTAAAGTGACCCCAGCCCCAAGAGTCAGGGACACCATGCTATGAGCATTAAGGAGCAGAAAAACACTGATGGTCAGCTGTAAGGTATAAAATGACAGGCCCAAAAATGATGTGCCAATCTGCCATGGTGGATACACAATAGTTAAGTTTTTCTTGCTCCATGTCTGTGATTTATTTAATCCACTGATTACACACTCATTGTGGAATAAAAAAGTAACCATGAATACAAGACAATGTCTGCTGTTTGAGGAGTAGTTCTACCATATGTACCTAATGTACCAGTAAATGATAATGTATATGTTTATGGAAGCGTTGCCTAGCCATTACAGAAGTTAAATTTTCTTACAGATATTTACTCCTTCCTTTTATGAAAGCACACAGAATGATAACAATTGATTGGTTTGTAGTGCCTTTTGCTTTTCTTTAAGTTATAGATAAAGCTAGAATTTCTGCACTGAAGGTTATTAACTCGTAGTCATAGGATCATTTTCTAAAAGTTAAAACAGAATAGGGTGTTGATGGTTGATATGAAACTGGTCATATATGCAGTTCTTTCACATACATGAGATAAAATGTGCACTTTGTTTTCCTCTTAAATTCTGCAGTCACAGAATAGTACAGTTGTGTACACTTACCATAAATGTAGATGTTCGAGTGTATTCACTGTTGCAGTCATCATATTTGGGTTATCTGCCTGCAGGTAGCCCTCAGCCGGCCTGAATACCAGAGTCTTTATATTTCTGCATCGGATGTTGTCACTTCTTCCATGATGTCAGGTCGTCAGGGGTATAAAACATGCAGCCGACGCCATTACATCAGCTTTTCTTGCCCCAGATGTCAGGTGCCCCCACAACAGGAAGCAATTAAGTGGTATGGAACACCCCCAGCAAAAAGCAAATACACATGATACAATATATGCCAAACAAGAAGGAAAGGTAAAAGTCAAGAGAAGTCAGGGGGCTGGAGGGAGGGTAACCAGGACTGCAACAGTGCATACACTCGAACACCTACATTTACGGTAAGTGTACACAACTGTACTATATTCTTCATGTTTCACTGTTGCAGTCATCACATTTGGGTTGATTCCCAAAGCTAAGGAAGGGTGGAGGTAGTTAAATAGCATTAGGGCTAGCAATCAGGCCCTGTAAGACTGCTGTGGAAAATCCAGCTCTGGATTTAGAAAAGATAGTCAGGTGGTAATGATTGGTGTACAGAGCTCCAGGTTGCAGCTTTCAGGATGTCCCTGGTAGGGACTCCTCTTAGGAATGCAGTAAAGGTAGAAGCAGCCCTGGTGGAATGTGTTCTTATCCCCTATGGAGTAGGTTTCCCATGGTGTTTGTAGCAGAGATGGATGCAATGTGCTAACCATTTGGAAATGGTTTACTTTGAAATGGCCTTCCCCTCTGCCCCTGCAGCAAAGCTAACTAGCAGTTGGTCAGATTTTCTGAGAGGCTAATTTCTGTCCAAATAGAATCTAAGCTGTCTGTGCACATCCAGAGAATGCAGTATCCTTTCCCCCTTATTTTGGGGATTAGGGAAAAAGTAGGCAAATGAATGGACTGGTTTAGAGCCACACTAGACACCACCTTGTGCATAAAGGATGGATTAGTCCTGAGGGGAAACCCTGTCCGCATAGAAGATAATGAAGGGTTCCCACTGCCATGAGGACCTGCAGTTCAGACACTCTTCTTGCTGAAGTGATGGCTAGAAGTAAGACTGTTTTCCAAGAAAGATATTTCAACTCTGCTGTAGTAGCTGGTTCAAAGGGGGGAAGAGTGAGTTTTTCCAATACAAAGTTAAGGTCCCAGGCTAGAGTGGGAGCTCTCCTGGGGGGTCTTAAATTTTTGACCCCTCTAAGGAATTGTTTTAGCAGGGGATGAGACAAGAGGGGGTGGCTCAGTATTATAATGTGCTGAAATGGCATGAATCTTGATTGAAGAGAATGATAGGCCCTTGTGGAGCATTTCTGTTAAGTAATCTGGAATATGAAGTAAGCTGGGCACCGTTGTGCCAATCCCGAGCCTGGCTCTAGGAAGAGTATCTTTTCCACTTTTCTGAATAGGATTTTCTAGTACTAGGCTTCCTTGCCTCAAGAATGACATCCAGCACCTGCTTACTGAGGCTTGCTAGAGGTGAGCTCAGGGAATTAGCCAGGCTGCAAGGTTCAGGGTTTGAGGATAAGGGTGCAGAATCTGGCCTGCCTGATGGGACAGCAGGGAAGGGGTCTGAGGCAGGTGCCATGGTTGTAGCACTGTCAGACTGTGCAAAAGAGGGCACCAGTGCTGGTGTGGCCAGTCTGGGGCAATCAGTATTTTCCTTGGCTTGTCCTGTTTGATCTTTAGTAGGACCTTCGAGAGGAGAGGCAGAGGGGGGAAAGGCATAAACTGAGAGGCTTTTCCAGGTAAAGGACAAGGCATCCACTTTCCAAGCTTGGCTGTGGGGAGTTCTGGTGCAGAATTTGTTCAATTGGTAGTTCTGAGGGGAGGCAAACAGGTCTACCTCTGGTGTTCCCCATTTGTTCCTCAAGTGCGTGAATATTTTGGGTTCCAGTTTCTATTCGTGTGGGTCCATGAGATTTCTGCTTAAGTTGTCTGCCAGTGAATTTAGTTTGCCTGGCAGGAATTGAGCTTGCAGGTTCACTTGGTGGTTCAAGGCTGTGTTCCACAGAGCCATGGTTAGTCTACAGAGTGGGTAGGAATGAGTTCCCTCCTGCTTGTTTATGTACCACATAACTGTGGTGTTGTCTGTCTTTACCAGTAGTTGTCCTGGAAGAATAAGGTCTTTGAAGGCTGTCAGAGAATTCTGTACAGCTAACATTTCTTTTTGATTGATATGCAGGTGCATCTGTTTTGGGGTCCATTTGCCCTGAATACACTGCCCTGCCATGTGAGCCCCCCATGCATAGTCTGATGCGTCTGTTGTTAGGGTTTGGGTGACAGGGGATAGAGTGAAAGGGAGTCCCTTGTTGTGGTAGCAGTCCTCTGCCCACCAAAGGAACTCTGTCCTTAGACAAGGAATGATAGGAACCATTGTTTCTAGGTCCTGAAAATGCTGACACCATAGACTTTTCAGATACCATTGAAGTTTCCTCATATCCAGTCTTGCATATGGAATTAACAGACTGCAAGAGGATATGAACCCCAGGGCTTGCAGGATCTTCCTTGCAGAGAGCTGGGTTTTTGTGGCCAGTAGGTTGAAGTAGGTTGTCAAATAAACTTGTTTCTCTGGACTGAGGAATGCCATCTGGGAAGTAGTGTTCAAGCTTGCTCCCAGGAATACAATCTGTTGGCAAGGTACTAAGTGTGATTTCTTCTCGTTGATGGTGTACCCCAGTGAAGTTAGAAGTCTCTATACAAATGCAAGCAAGCAAGTCCTGAGTCTCTGCCTGAATCAGGCAATCGTCCAAGTATGGGTAAACCTGAGTATTTCTCTGCCTGCAAAATGCAATGGCTGGAGCCTTGTGAATACCCTGGGTGCAGTAGACAAGCCAAAGGGAAGCGCAGAGAACTGATAGTGCATGGATCCCGCTCTGAAACATAGATACTGTCTGCAGGATTCCCTTATTGGGATGTGCAGGTAAGCTTCTTTTAAGTCTAGGGTTGCCAGCCAGGCATCCTTGGCTAGCATAGAAAGAAGCTGTTGAAGAGTTAGCATTTTGAATTTTGGAACCACCAGAAAGGTGTTGAGAATAGACAGGTCCAGGATAGGGCGCCAGGAGTTTTCTTTTCTGGGAACCAGTAACGGTCTTGAATAAAACCCTTGTCCCTTTTGTTCTGCTGGGACAGGTTGAATAGCCCTGATACTGAGAAGAGAGAGCACTTGTTTTTGGGCCTCCACCCACTGATATGGGGGGAGGTCTGGCCATCCACTTGGGGTTGGTAATGAGTGGAAGTGGAATCTGTATCCTAGGGAAACTATGTTTAAAACCCATTTGTCCTGGGTAATGAGTTCCCAGTTTTTTGCATGCAGGGCGAGCTTTCCTCCTAAGGGAGCCAGTAGTTGAGCAGGGCTTGGAAGAGTTAAGGTAGCCATTGTGCCATTTTTCCAAAGGGGGGTGGCTTACTACTCCCTGCTTTGGAAGTGGGAGCCCCCCACTGCTTAGATCTGTGCATAGCCTGAGACTGAAGTCTTGGTGGTCTGCTGCTCCTGGGTTTGGACTGAGAAGGCCTGGAAGGGACTGGAAAGGACCAGTTCTTTGAAGGCCAATGCCTACTGAATCTAGGAGGCTGTACTTGTAAGAAATCTTTAACAGTTTGCATAGATTTAGCTTTTTCCTCCATCCTTTTGAGGACTACTTCTGCTTTGTTGCCAAAAAGGCGGTCTTGGTTTAAGGGTGCATCCAGTAATTTAGCTTTAACATGATCTGGCAAGTTTTGTTCCTTAAGCCAAGCATGCCTTCTAAGTACAAACCCAATGACAACAGCCCTGCAAGATGCTTCCAAAGCATCAAAACCACATTGCAAAGTATTTTTACCAACTTGTTCAGCAGAATGCATTAACTCTTGCAACTCTCTGTGTTCAGCACAGTCAGGAATCAGCATCATTTTCTGTTTTAAAAGTCCCATAATATGCTGTTGATACTTTAATATATGAAAATGGTAATTTAAAGCCCTAATGGCCAAAGTAGCAGAGGTGTAAACCTTCTTACCCCATCTGTCTAAAGTTCTAGAGTCCCTATCAGGAGGAGTAAGATTTTTGGCAGTAGTAGCATTAATTCCTTTTGGTCCTTGGGAAATGGTCTCTGGATCCGCAGTGGTATTTTTGAAGAAGAATTTGTGACAGTCAGGTACTCTGTAGTACCTGTTAGGTTTCCTGGGAGCTGGATTCAGAAGGAACAGAGATATCAGATTCCTGATCAGAAGAGTCAGAAGGAAAATCAGTTCTAGGTCTCAGAGGGGGACGGCTGGCATCCCCTAATTAAGGTAATAAGGTCTTCAGCCATTCTAATCATTTGTTTTTGAGGCATATGGGCCTGAGTATGCGGTTTGGTCATCGGTTTTCTAGGCGTAGTGTGAGCTTTACGCCTGAGGAATTCGGTATTTCAAGCTTGAAACAAAGTCATCAGTTTAATATGAAAGTCGGTAGGCCTGAATACACCCTCAGATGCCGGTGCCTGTACAGCGGCTCCGGACCCATCCAAGGTAGAGACATCTGCAGGTTCCATAGTCAAAGAAGCATCTTGCGGCATACCGGACTCAGAATGGTTCTCAGTAGAGGCCTGCAAATCTGTAGTAGCAGGTATCAAGGGTCTGCAAAAGCACCTCACTGAGTACCGGCGGACAGGCGAATAGCTTAATGGAAGCATCGTCGGCAGTTTTGGACCTATGCGGTCTGTCTCCTTCTTTACTCTTATGTTTTTTCGGAAGATTGGTAGTCAGATGGCTTAACAAAGCCATTCGGAGTACGGAGAAAGAGAAAGAAAGTATTTAGCTACAAAAATAGCCTGACAACTAATAGTTTGCATGTTGAACAAGGCACAAAACTGACAGCGAGGGACGTCGTGGTCTGGGCCTAGACAGGTTATGCAGTAAGAATAAAAATCTCTATGAGGTATTTGCTTTCCACAGGCAAGACAACTGTTAATTTTTTCTTACATTGGTTAGAACAAGAATAAAGGATCCCAAAGGGGTACATATCTTTTGAAGACTTCAGGTCTGAAACTCGAAAACAAAAATTTCAGGAGTCGGCCGACCGCCACTTGCGAACTGCTTCTGCTTCAGGCACCACATGACAAGAAAGACTGATGTAATGGCATCAGCTGCATATTTTTTACCCCTGATGACCTGACGTCATGGAAGAAGCGACAGCATCCGACGCAGAAATCCGAAGACTTTGGTATTCAGGCCGGCTGAGGTCTACCTGCAGGCAGATAACCCAAATGTGATGACTGCAACAGTGAAACACAAAGAACATTCTGTGTTCCTTTAGGTTTCCCACATCATGTGCCAAAACCTTCCCCTACTGGGAAGCCCTGCTGCTCCCAACCTAATAGCCTTACCTTTTTCTGTGGAGCCCCCTACAGCTTTCCATAAGTATTTGTTGGCTACTTTAACTAAGGACGAGGAGAACACTGGTGAGTACAGGCTGGATGTTGAGAACCACAAGCACTGTTGTATGATCACTGTACTTAACTGGAAGGTGTGATATACAATGATGGCAGTGGTGAGACCACGTTTTGATGACACCTCCCTTACAAATAATACTCACATCAATTCTGTTCAGTCTATAGTCGCACAGTACTAGGCCAATGGCCAACTCACCTCTTATCACCAGTAGCTAAATCCGAAGTCTAGGCTTGTTTTTGTACCTACACCTGTTTATCAACAGGTTTGCTAATGTGTGCAACCTATGACAAAAGGATAATGTATCTATTCAAAGGGAGGTAAGTGTGACAGGATTTTCAGTTACAAAGATGAACCAGCAACAAGGATGGTTGGGCTTCTCACATGGATCCAGTAGAAAGTTGACTATTGGGGTACAAACACAACAGGGATGCACTTAAGAAGATAAGCAATTCATGCTGACTGGCACACAAATGTCAAATCAAGATGCCACATGGACCACCACCACTTTAGCAGCAAGGACAAACTACAACAGTATATGATTATCACTGCCAGAATACACAATTCCTAATTTTTATGTGAAGGAGATTAACAAAATCATTTGTATCTGCAACACTTTTCATAGTATAGCATCATAAGATTAAAGCAATCAACATGACAGAGGAAGATAACTTGAGCGATGTCTCCCAAGGTAGCCTCCTGAACATTCATAGTTCAATGAAAGGGTCATTCACTGAACACACAAATTGAGAAGGCATAGCATGCTGTTTGCTATGTTAATACTGCAGAACTACTGTTACAGGGTACAGCGCAAATACAAGACGTTACATGCATTTTCCTAGGCAAAAGCATACATTTATTACTAGGACTCTCAGGGTGTAGGAAGAATTACAGTCTTTATTAAAAACAACAAAATAACAAATTAACTATTATAAACATGTCTTGAGCTATTCGTGATTTATCAAGTTTACTAACTTTCCCTGACACTGGTATTTATTTCAAGTTATGGGTGGCAATCGCAGCACAAAATAAAAGCACATTCGTTATTTTTTACAGCAAAAGATAAAATGCCAGTCCTGTACTGTGATCAGACATTTAGATCTGATGAACACAAAGAAATTGGACTTTGTCCACTGTTCAGACAATCCAGACTCCATGGCATACAGACTATGTTATACAGCTCTGCAATCACACTACTTTCACCACTAGCAGAAAAGTACAGTTTTGTACCTACCATAAATGTAGATGTCCGATAGATATGCAACTGCAGTCATAACATATGGGTTTGTCCTGCCTCAGGCAGCCCTCGTTCGGCCGGATTCCAAAGTCTGGGTCCGACGTCGGCTGATGTCGCATTTCTCTCCGATGTCAGAGCGGCTGGAGTACATAAGCATCAGCCGACGCCATTTTCTTCAGTGTTTCTTGCCCCAGATGCCAGGTGCCCTCCAAGGAAGGCTGTAATCAATTTGGAAGACAAAAACAGGATTCCAGACAAATAAGTAAGCAATAAACAGATACACCATAACAGATATCCCCAGCTAAGAGAAACAAGGATAGGAGTGGACCCTAGGCATACAGGGGTATGGAGGGAGGGAAAATCCGACTGCAGTTGCATATCTATCGGACATCTACATTTATGGTAGGTACAAAACTGTACTATGTCCTTCAAGAATGCAACTGCAGTCATAACATATGGGTAGAATATCATAGCTTAGCTGGGGGAGGAGGAATGCTCTAGGAAAAAGATGGTGTGGCAATCAAACCCTGCAGGACTGCCGAAGCAAAGCCTGCTCTGGATCTGGAGTATAGAGGGAGATTGTAGTGTTTGGAGAATGTATGCACGGAGCTCCATGTAGCAGCTTCTAGAATGTCCTTCGTAGGCACCCCTCTTAAGAATGCTGTAGAGGTGGCTGTAGCTCTGGTGGAATGTGGTCTGACATTGGCTGGAACAGTCTTCCCATGAAAGGAATAACAAAATCTGATGCAATGTCCAATCCATTTTGAAATAGTCTGTTTTGACATGGCTTTTCCTTGTACTGCAGGGGCGTAAGCTACAAAAAGTTGTTCAGACTTCCTATTGGTCTTGGTTCTGTCCAGGTAGTATCGAAGTTGTCTGTGAATGTCCAAGGTATGTAACAGTCTTTCCCCTTTGTTCTCAGGATTGGGGAAGAAAGCAGGCAGATGAATAGCTTGATTTAAAGAAACCCTAGATACCACCTTTGGCATAAAAGTAGGGTTGGTCCTTAAGGAGACCCTGTCTCTGTGAAAGATTATGAACGGTGGTATTGCCATTAGTGCCTGTAGTTCCGAAACCCTTCTTGCTGAGGTAATTGCTAACAGGAAAGCTGTCTTCCATGAGAGAAATTGTAAGTCGACGGAAGCTGCTGGCTCAAATGGAGGTAGAGTCAGTTTTTCTAGGACAAAGTTGAGGTCCCAGGCTGGTACTGGAACCTTTCTTGGTGGCTTAATGTTCTTGATTCCCCTGAGGAATTGCCTTAGCAAAGGATGTGAAAAGACAGGCGGATCAGTGTTATATCTAACTGAAATAGCTGAAGCATGTATCTTTATGGAAGAATATGAGAGTCCATTCTGTAACAAATCTGTCAAATATTCCAGGATGAGTGGGATGCTCAATAATGATGCATCATGTCCCTTGCTGGTATTCCAAATGCTGAATCTCTTCAATTTTGCTAAGTAAACCTTTCTGGTGGATGGTCTTCGAGCCTCTGTTAATATCTGCTGAACTTCCTTGGAGAGAGAAAGATTGAGGTTATTGATGGGATCTCCCAGGCTGTTAGCTGCAGCGTCTGAAGGTTTGGATGCACTGTTTTGAAGTTGTGCTGAGTCAACAGTAGGGGCCATTGTGGAAGGGCTCACTTCCTGGTTTGACATATGCTCCGTAGTAGTGGATACCAGTGTTGTCTTGGCCAGTCTGGAGCTATTAGGATCCCCTTGGGTCTCTCTGCTTTGATCTTTAGTAATACTGAGGTCATCAGTGGCAGAGGTGGGAATGCATATATTTTTAGGAAGTCCCAGTTGAATGAAAGAGCATCTATTTTCCAAGCTTGTGGATGGTATGTTCTTGAGCAGAATTTTTGTAGATGATGGTTGAGGTGAGAGGCAAATAGGTCTACTTCTGGCCTGCCCCATGTCGAAGTGAGTTGTGTGAAGATCTTCGGATGTAACCTCCACTCGTGTGGATCTGTGAAATTCCTGCTTAGGCTGTCCGCCAGCACATTGTCTTTGCCTGGAACAAACTGGGATTGTAACTGTATGTTTAGGCTCAGTGATTTTTCCCAAAGATTCATTGTCAGTCTGCAAAGGGGGTAAGAATGGGTGCCCCCTTGCTTGTTTATATACCACATCACAGTGGTGTTGTCTGTCCGTATCAGTAAATGGCCTTGCTGAAGTTGTTGCTGAAAGGCCTCGATGGCATGCATTACTGCCAGCATTTCCTTTTGGTTTATATGCAGATGTGTTTCCTTTGGAGACCATTGTCCTTGTATACATCTGCCTTCCATGTGCGCCCCCCATCCAAGGTCTGAGGCGTCTGTGGTCATGGCCTGTGTTATCTGTGGTTTTTTGAATGACATACCTGTGTTTGCCTGGCTTACCGAGGCCCACCATAGGAATTCCTTTTGTAGGCATGGAATGAGCGGTATGATTGTCTCTAAGTTGTTGCTGTGCTGAGACCATAGGCTTTTTAGGTACCATTGAAGCTTTCTCATGTGTGGTCTTGCTAATGGGAACCAGGAGAATGCAGGATGCCATGTAGCCCAGGGCCTGTAGGAATCTCCTTGCAGTCATCTGGGTGAGTTTTGCCAAACCTTTGAAATAATGAGTTAACTTCTCTTGCTGGTCTTCTGTCAGGTAAGCCATTTGAGAGGCTGTGTCTAGTTTGGCTCCTATGAAGGTTATTTGCTGGGATGGTTGAAGTCTTGACTTTTAGAAGTTGACTGTGTATACCAGAGCCTGAAGTAATCGCATGACATAGTTCAAGTTTTTTGTCAACATCAATTTGTCGTCAGCTTTTATGAGGCAGTCGTCCAGGTACGGGTAAATTTGGATCCCCTGGAGCCTGCAATGAGCAATTACTGAAGCCAGGCATTTTGTGAATACTCTGGGCGCAGTAGATAAGCCAAATGGCAATGCTGAGAATTGATAGTGCTCTGGCCCTGCAAGAAATCTGAGGTATCTTCTGCAACTGTGTCTGATAGGGACATGCAGGTATGCCTCCTTGAGGTCCAGAGTAATCAGCCAAGACCCCTTGCCCAGCATGGGAAGGAGTTGCTGTAGAGTAAGCATTTTGAACTTTGGTACTATGAGAAAGGTGTTTAATGCGGACAAGTCCAGTATTGGTCTCCATTGAGTTTCTTTTCTTGGAACAAGGAACAGTCTTGAGTAAAACCCCTGGCCTTGTTCTTGTTGTGGAACTCTTTCTATTGCTTTTATTCGAGCCAGCAGAGAAATTTGCTTGATAGCCTCTGCCCTCTGGCTTTGTGGTAGATTTGGCATGCCTTGTTTTCTTGGTAAGGTATGAAAATGGAACCTGTAACCTTGGTTTATAATGTCCAAAATCCATTTGTCCTTTGTCAATCTGTGCCAATTGTCTGAAAACAGAGATAATTTTCCGCCCAAGGGAGCCTCTATTTGTTCCTTGGTAGGCGGAAGTAGAGGAAAGTCATTGAGATTGTGGCTGTGGGGCAGGGGAAACCCCTGTGTCACTTCTTTGGTTTGCTGGCCGCCATTGTCGTCCCCTGTAAGGACCTCTGTATTGTCCTCTTCCTTGGCCACGTCTGTTTTTACCCCTTTGAAATTTTTCAGGATTAGGAAAGGACCAGTTTTTTGAAGGCCAATTCCTACTGAATCTGGGGGGTTGAACCTGGAGGAAATCTTTAACCGTCTGAACTGATTTTGCTTTTTCCTCGATGGACTTTAACACATCTTTAGCATTAGCACCAAAAAGCTTGTTCTTTTCCAAGGGTGCATCCAGAGGTTTTGCCTTAACATGATCTGGTAGAGGCTGTTCTTTTAACCATGCATATCTATGAATGACTGCCCCTGTCATAGCTGCCCTACATGAAGCTTCCAGTACATCATATCCACACTGCAGGAAATGATTGCTGACTTGCTGAGAGTTATGTACAGCTTCCTGCAAAGACTTCCTGTCTAAAGGATCAGGAGAGGCCAATGTTTTCTGTAAATCATCTAACAGGAAATCCTGATATTGTAACATATGAAAAAGGCAATTCAAAGCTCTCATAGACAAAGTAGTGGAGGTGTAGACCTTTTTCCCCCATCTCTCTAATGACCTAGCTTCCCTGTTGGAAGGCAAGGGATTTTTAGAGGTGGAAGCTGAAACACCTTTTGGTCCCTGAGAAATAGTTTCTAAATCAACAGTATGGGCCCTGAATAAATGGGAATGTGTGTCTGGGACCCTGTAATACCTGTCTGGCTTGGCTGGAGCAGGAGGAAGAGAATCAGGGGTAACACTGGAGTCAGAATATAAATCATCCAAAACATCTAGCACAGGAGGAACAGCTAAGGGCCTGTGCTGGGGCTTTTTAAGGAAAGTTCGAAGGCGCTTTCTGGAATCAGAATATTCCTGGCCTTGCCACTTGAAATGTTCCCTCATGGTATGCAGAACTTCCACAAAAGAAATATCCTCAGGAGGGGAGGCCGAGGGTATGGAATCTTCTGCATCAGAGTCCTCATAGGTCTGGAAGAGCTCTTCCTGGCCATCGGAGTGGACAGAGTCCTCAGAATCTTCATCTGAAGGGATAGGGTCAGAGGGTTCAACCCGGGGCCTCTTATCAGGAGGAGGCTGGGATCCTCTCTCAGGATGGGCCTGTGAACCTCTAATCATAGAAATTAAGTCTGCGGCCATAGTCATGATTTGTGACTCTGGAGTAGGCTGAGGTAAGGCTTTAGCAGTAAGGTGCTTGGTTTTGCTGGCTGCCTTAGCCCGAGTGTAGGCCTTAATAGACATGGCCATAGGAGGCCTGGCAGCTCCACGTGCAGGAGTGACCTTATCTACAGCAATGGTCTCGGGCATTTCCTCGGTTTCAGTATCCGGAGGAAAATCTATAACTGGCATCGGAGTGGTATCCGGTATCGGAGTCGTCGGTAATGTGGTGTCTTCGGTTCGGAGCGGTGGAATAACCGTCTCAGGGGGAACCGGAGCACTCGCGGTAGGTTTTGGCATGGAGTCGGAGGTAGACGCGGGCCGAGGATGTCGGTCCCGGTCTTTTTGTTTCTTGGGAGTTTGCGATGTCAGAAGTTCCAACGGCATTGTATAATGAAATTTTTTGCCGAAAAAATCTTCAGCGAACTCCGCCCGGCGCCTGAGAGTGCACTTATTGAAGCGAGCACAGGCGACACAGTCGAGACGTCGTGGTCTGGGCCAAGGCAAGGAAGACAGTAAGAGTGGAAATCCTTATGAGGTATTTGTTTACCACAAGAAAGACAATTGTTAACTTTTTCAGTAATTTCTGACATCGGCTGAGGCAAGAAAAGGTCCCCAATGGGGTACTTAGCTTTTTTGATGACTTCGGATTCGAAGAATACAGGAGCTGACCGACCGGCACTTGCGAACTGCTTCTGCTTCGGGTACCGCGCGGCAAGAAAGACTGAAGAAAATGGCGTCGGCTGATTCTTATGTACTCCAGCTGCTCTGACGTCAGAGAGAAATGCGGCATCAGCCGACGTCGGACCCAGACTTTGGAATCCGGCCGACCGAGGGCTGCCTGAGGCAGGACAAACCATATGTTATGACTGCAGTTGCATTCTTGAAGGACATCTCCATTTTTTTCATTTCATTGCTGTTGCCATCTGACACAACCACTTAGTTGTAACTTTAAAAAAATAAAGAAGCTTATTGCATACATTTATAAGTAGGTAACCAGCATATAACTGCATTAGTCTATCCATCTATCACATGTGTGGCACCACTTTTGCCTGTTGGATGAGGTCAAGGAACAAATGTCTGCTCTTTCTGCACTCTTTCGGCTTTTCCCGGTTAGGGGTCGCCACAGCGGAACTCCGGTCCGCTCATGATTGGCAGTGGATTTTTACGGTGCCGAGTTGCCAGCCCGACTCCCAACCTTCTAACAAGGCATGCACATTCACGCTTACACCTACCTGTATGCCTTTAGCGTCACTCGACCACGGGGAGGACATGCAGGCTCCACACAGAAGGCGCTCCAACCGAGAATCGAATCGAACAGGAGAACCTCTTGTTGTGAGGCGACAACACTAACCGCTGCACCACCGCGGCAGTTTCTGCGCTTTCTGCAGTATTTGTGTTAAACGTTACATTGTCAGTCTCTGCTTCTACACCTTTTCTGGACTGATAAGAGAATCCATTCCTCTGTCCACTTCTCAGTGAATAACCAGAATCAGTGTGAACAATAAAGAAAGTTTATTCTGTTAAGGAATACATAATTATTTTTAATTAAGAATGATACCTAAAAATAATAAAAAGTAGTTGCAGCATTGCTGTCATGCACCAAATTAATTTTTTCAGTGAGCTACAGTACTTTCAGCTTTAATTTGGCCATTAAAGCCTAACCCTAGGCAGTATATAAGTAAGCTTTAACTACAGTGGGCAGTCTGTGTCTTGACTCAAATACTTCACTAGCCAAGATACTGAAAGATATATGGTGGAGGGATGGATGGATTATTTAAAATGATGATAGCTTAAAGACCAAGGTTCCCAAGTACACTGAGATGGTCATTCACGAAAGCAGTATGCAAGAAACTCTTCTCCAATAAACATCACTGTTAACACGCCTTTACACTTAAAATGCCCATTCATGCTACAGACCTCAGCAAATCAACAAAAATAAATATATGTTAATGGTTAACATCAGAATCAAAAACTTGGTGATATCAATGAAGGTAATTCAACAATTTGCAAATCAGCATCAATACCCAATTATTCCTCAGTGTCTACCTGTACAATGTGTAATTTGGTGCAATTAATTTATTCAGAGCAAATTCTCAGAAACCCCTTGAAAACGAGTCACAGGTGCTTGAGAAGTTTCACCAGGTTACAAAAGCAAATAAGACACAAATTAAGAATATAGGAAGGTAACTTCCTTCACGGTGAATGGTATGATAAAACAGTATCACAGAAGGAAACTACAGAAATAATCAACAACAAAAATGATACTAGTCTGCTCACTGGTACTAACATTTTGCTTGAGAAAAGTTTAGGATAAGTGGGAATTAAACAGAAGAATGAAGGAATGTCTTAGAATACTCTATTTAGGGGAATGTAGAGTTCCAGATTAAAAAAAATGCTCTTCAGCCCTACGTGATTTAGGGGTGCCTGAAAGAAAGTTTCAAGTGTATCTGCTTAAAGGGATCTATGACTAAGTATGTTATGGCACCTGTGATCACCTGTCTGGCTTTGCTCCTATACTCCTAAGTTATGAATCTGCTGCTGCTACTATTTGGTGAGTTTGCTAAAGACCAAAGAAAAAGTTAGCACTATCTGTGCAGCTAATACAACACTTTTATGTTCATGGGTAAGGATGTGCAGGAGGTATAGGGACACTGTAGGACAGAATCTTGTTGAGATAATATGCCCTATACAATAAAAGCATTCTGTAAGAAAACATTAAAAGACAACTTTAGGGAAATATACATCTGTTCTATCACATTGCATACACATTGGGAACATGAGGCATTTCAGTTTGTATTAAGAAAATACTAATCCATCAATTAAGTCTACCTTAATCCACAGTAGATGGAAATGAGTAAGACAAGTTGTTACAAAAAAAAAAAAAAAAAGCATCTGGAACCTTGATTTAACTTTCTAACTCACATCACCACATCAGTCGTACCTCAACACTCCCCTTACCCTCCCATGTTGTATTACAGTACTGTAATTTAACCCAAATGCATGCAGGAGGACATATAATGCAGCCAGGTATATGCCAAATAATCGATGTGGCCACATTGTCTAATGTCATCTCATCAACAATGCAAGCCATCAAGCCCCCACATCCCTTGCTAATTACATATAGCAACTATGAGATCGCACTACAGTGGGGAAAAGGGCCAGTTTCCTGATCCCTACCATAACGCAGTCTCAGTCATAACACTGCGATAGCCTGCATTTTCGATCAGACTATATGTTCATCAATGTGGCTGTTCGATTAAGTGACAAACTCAATGCAGCCTTACCGACTAGGCATAAAAACAATGTGCAACTTGCAATGGCCTTTTGACTTTCATATGTACAGCTTGCAGACTGTTGGAAGAAAAGAGCCTGTAGAGGGGCAAGATGACAGCATTTTGCAAAGAGGAGGTTGTTTCCCAAAAGGTTCCATGCTCTTGCTGACACCTGTCATCAAATGGGTCATCTTATTTTCACTGCGTATTGCTTGATGTTCATATTTTCCTCTTGTCCACATTTTTGTTACTAAGTTGAAGACTACATCTATATACTGGAAAACCTGCTGTATGAACTACTGCTTTCTTTGCAACCCCCGCACAAACACAAAAGCACATACACTCTCTGAATTCCATACTCACTAATAAAAACTTTCTTGTATTCGGTCATCATCCTCATCACTGAACATTGTTGCATGCTTTGGCGGACAGTGGTGCATACTGCCATACATTTTTTTAGGTAAATCCTGAAGGCTATTTTGCAACTACTTCAAAAATTCACAGTGCACAGCACGGAGAAGTCTAACCTTTCACAGAAATCCCTCTAACTGCATAATACAATTGATTTTATTTTTTAACTGAGAGATGGAGCTATTCCACAGCCCTGTTTCAGCATGATCTGCCTATAAACAAACATTACATAATAAATCAGTAAACTGGGCATAATGAAACACTAGAAGCTTTAAAACCATTTACAAAAATGATGACATCTCACTAATGACAAATTAACAAAATCAAAACATTAGCAAATTAAACATTAGAATACAGATTTGTAAGAAGCATTAAATGGATTCTGGACATTCAATTAAAGCTAATTGATAGTCATTCTAAATGAAACAAATGGCTTTTAATCAATATGGATTTTTATAGGAGGTAAGCCCACCAGAACCCATTCAGCACTCCATGCAGTCTTACATAATCAACTCCAAGGTCACTGCACCTTGGACCAGGGGCAAATAGCCATTTGCAGTGGTAGCATTAATTCCCAATTTGTCCAGTTATACTGGGCTGAATAAATGTCAATTACACAGCTGTCCGGTCCATGCATTAAATATATGAGGTTAGCCTTTCACAAATCTCATAACTATCCTATTCACCCCTTCTTATCTTCACAGCTTAAATAGATAAAATGACCATGCTGTATATCGGGTTTTTTGAAATACCTTAACCTAACACTCCATTAATTTCCCAGCAATGTCCACCATTTGTAGGTATTCAACAGTCAGATATCAAAACTTTTTTTTTTTATTTTACATTTCTTAGGAATTTCACCCTATTATTCTCAGAGAAAAAAATCTGTTATGGGTTTCTTTACCTTCCAACAGCTCTCAAATCAACATACATGTCATGCAAGGGTAATTATCTTGCCAATAAACAGTGAAATTTGTTAACCTTGCCAAACCTGCATAATACAGCCAACAACCCATATTCAAAAGTTCCATCCAGCCTCACAGAGAGCAAAACAAGACAGACTGGAAATGAATTTTGAGGCTGCCCTTCCAATTATCTAGATTTACCTTGAAGATGACAATGGTGACTCTCTGCTTGAGATTCAACAGTAGAGGGTATATTAGAAAATTAACCTCATACATCATATTTTAGTTCCTGATAATGGTTTAGTTCCCTTTATAGGGTATGTGAGATGCCTTTGTTTTTGTGAAGAAATAGGAGGTAAAAGAGGGTTGGATCCTTCTTGGCTCAAAAGGCTAGACAGATTCAAAGAGAAGTCTGTGAGACACGGTGTACAGACAGGGCTGCTAGTCTGTTCAAATAACTAGACACTTTCAGACCATATGTTTGAGTACCTAAGCAACAAACTTAAATGAGTTTTGTCAAAATCTTATCTCTGTGACCTTATCATGGACTTCAAAGGACAAAATCAGTTTTCCGAGTCCAAATAATCAGAGTCCAAATAAATGGCTAGATGGCAGCAATGTTATGTAATAGTATTTTTAAGAAAATGCCGAATGTTTAAGAAAAATGTTGCTATCATGTTGAAAGGGGGTCTGGACACATCTCTCTTCAGACATTTTGAACTCAGGGCAATGCAAACCAGGCTGGCATCTGGGCATGGCTCAATCATTGCTATTTCAAATCAATACCCTGTCAGGAAGTCAGTCAGTGGAAAAAACAGAGATTCTATGTAGATCGTAGTGGGACTACAGCTACTATCTTTTAAAAACAGGCAGGTGCCATATTCCCTAATAATCTCCAGTGACATTTAGTGGCAAAGGTCTTGCTGAAATTCCCATATTAAATGTCCATAAATCACATGACTCCTCCTTGTTTAAAAATACTTCACTCAATCCACTAGATCCATCTTTCTTCATAATATAAACTGTCCCCCTACTAATGTAACTTGCTCTCTCTCTCCCTCCTCTGCATCTTCTTGTTCTTTCTGTAGTGATTTTTCAAATGGTACTGGAAGCCTGTAGATTCTAATGCGATGCATTCAGTATCCAACTTTTGTGGGAATTAAATGTTCATAGTATCTGCTCATCAATGACCAAATGCCACACACAATAAAACCAATTTTCATGGAAATACTTAGAGAGTGACCACACAGAGTCTTCCAACTACTATCCTGTGTTCATCCTCTCACCACTTCCCAGAGTCACAGAAGATGGACTCCATGACCAAGAGATCAGCTTCCTTCCCAATTAGAGCAAAGTACTGAAATGTACTTTTATACAGACAGAAAAAGGGAGGTGCAATCCTGCAACCATTAGCATTACAGCCTTCCAGCACTGGACTCTCTAGTGCAGTTCCCAAATGGTGTGCTTTCTCTAAGAATTCTACTTGATCTTTCCAGATTCAGAGGAAGTTTGTGATGGCGTCTCCAGTTTCCTCCCACCTCCTAAATATGTGCAGGTTGGTGAACTGGTGATTCCCCCACACTGCTCGTAAGTAGATGAATGCAAGTAAGTCCCTGCATCATGTTATAAAATGGTCTCTGACATACTCTCACTAGCTGTAAGCACAGGATCCAGTGCCCCCATGACAACAAGCAAAATAAAGCAGGTATTGGAAAATTAATAAATGATCAATCTATAATAAAACTGCTGTGATGGTATAATTTTCAGTCTGCCTTTACTAAGCACTAAAGTACCTTTCTGGAATTGATTTACACTTTTCTGTCTCTCTTTTTTAGCCATTTCATCATCAGACAATGACCATCTTGGAATATAGTATGCAATCTTGATAGACGCACCTATTCATGATGACCACACACACCAAACATGTCGAGTCCTCCTCACTAAAGCATGGTCTTAGCATACACACAGCTTTCTCTATTCCAGGCAGTCACAGTCTCACTTATCACTATATGTATATGGAAAAAGAATGGACAAAAATGACAATGTTGCACAACAGAGTGAAGAGTTGCTGTCATGCAGTATTAGATGCAGAGATTTCTGAAAATACAAGTTCACTGCTACGCATTATAGACTAATAAACTATATTTCACTTCTTTGTAGTACTGTCTACAAAGAGAGACCGGCAATTAGGAGAAATGCAACCTTTGTGGCTGCACTAGGGCTCTTGATGATCAGAAGTTCATTTTATAAAAAGCTTTGATCACAAACAGCCTTGTGTCTCTCTCTTTGAAAACTGCTTAGCTATTTGAAATGGAATGAAGACAGACAGAGAAAAGTGCACTGAAATCTATTGAAGTGAAAGTTGATAAAAGTTTTCCACAAAAAATGGAGTGCTTCTGAACTCCAGCTTTCTCTGTGAGCAGTGATCCCACCATAAGAATGCAAACTTTTCTAATACAAAATAATGTTGTAAAATGTGACACTATTTTGTGGGTCCAATTACTAAATAAAAAAAAAACTCTCATTACACGGACACCTCAGTTTTGATAACGCAGGTAGGGCATTGCACTTTAAAAATGAAAAAAAAATCAATACCTTTATATTAATAACCCATTAGCTTTTAAACTATGTTTCAGTTAAAAACATTTTTGACAAAGAACACTCGGTAACTATTTTTATAAGGTCTAGGATTGCAAGTTTACATAACATGGCCTTGAGAAACACAGAAACAATGATATGACTGGCTGCAAAAACTGCCTAATCTCATACATGTGCTTCTGTTTAACATTAAATGGCAACATATGATACTAGGACTTTCATCCATCTCCTGTTTTCCTTATTTTACTACCTCTTTGCCCCATGTTCACATCCCAAATGTAGTCCATAAGTCACAACACTTACCTGTGATGGTTACAGACACATGTGAATTTTCCTGTATCAGTTCATTGCTCACAATGCAGCTGTATGTACTGTTGGGCTCCAGCAATACCGTAAGTGTGCTCCGTACTTCAAAAAGACCCTT
>NC_056739.1:986213534-986216034 GCF_019279795.1 Protopterus annectens | reverse complement strand
TCAATACTCAACTGCATCTCAACTTCGCAGCTCAAGAAAACTGGAAAAAGCCAAAATGTATTGGGGGGAGGGGGTCAAAAGCCCAAAAACAGGGACACATTATACATTGCTTGTATAATCTTGGAAAGTTGCTAGAATAAAATGTTGTGTTGCCACCATATATTTTACTGCCAAGGTCCCTGAGCAAAAAACAGTCAGAGTAACATACCACTCATCCACATCAGCTGCTTTGTAAAAGAGAGGAAGACTGAAACTTAAATGGCTATCATTTAGTGAATTCAGTTCTCACCATAGCTGTCAACCTCTTAGTACAAAACACCTGGACAAACCCAGTAATGAGGGAATACAGCCCTCAAACATATTCAGTGAATTCAGTTCTTGCCATAGCTGTCAACCTTAGCACAAAAACCTGGACGAAGCCAATAATGGGGGCATACAGTCCCAAAAATAGGGACAAATTTAAAATATTCATCTTATAAACTTAGAAAATTGCTAGAAAAAAAAGGTTGTGCTACTATGTATTCTGAAAAACATGAAGTTGGAAATTCAAATGCCGGTCAATTTTACTGCGGACAGAACAAAAACAATTTTCAGCAGACGCAGGGATTAATACTGCAGACACGTCTTTGTAAAATGGCAGGGCACCAGAGCAAATCCACACAAATACAGGGAGGAGATGCAGACAGAAGCCACCCCAACCAAGAATCAAACCAGAAAACCTATAGCTGTGAGGCAACAATACTACCACTGCACCATCAATTATGCAAGGAATTAAACATTCAGAAACCTGAAGTCTGAAATTCAAATGCCTGTCAATTTTACTGCGGACAGAACAAAAAACAATTTTCAGCAGAGATGCAGGGATTAAAACTGCAGACACGTCTTTGTAAAATGGCAGGGCACCAGAGCAAATCCACACAAACACAGGGAGGAGATGCAGACTCCACACAGAAGCCACCCCAACCAAGAATCAAACCAGAAAACCTATAGCTGTGAGGCAACAATACTACCACTGCACCATCAATTATGCAAGGAATTAAACATTCAGAAACCTGAAGTCTGAAATTCAAATGCCTGTCAATTTTACTGCGGACAGAACAAAAACAATTTTCAGCAGAGATGCAGGGATTAATACTGCAGACACGTCTTTTTAAAATGGCAGGGCACCAGAGCAAATCCACACAAATACAGGGAGGAGATGCAGACTGAAGCCACCCCAACCAAGAATCAAACCAGAAAACCTATAGCTGTGAGGCAACAATACTATCACTGCACCATCAATTATGCAAGGAATTAAACATTCAGAAACCTGAAGTCTGAAATTCAAATGCCTGTCAATTTTACTGCGGACAGAACAAAAACAATTTTCAGCAGAGACGCAGGGATTAAAACTGCAGACACATCTTTGTAAAATGGCAGGGCACCAGAGCAAATCCACACAAACAAAGGCAGGAGATGCAGACTCCACACAGAAGCCACCCTAACCAAGAATCAAACCAGAAAACCTATAGCTGTGAGGCAACAATACTACCACCGCACCATCAATTATGCAAGGAATTAAACATTCAGAAACCTGAAGTCTGAAATTCAAATGCCTGTCAATTTTACTGCGGACAGAACAAAACCAATTTTCAGCAGGGACTAAAACTGCAGACACGTCTTTGTAAAATGGCAGGGCACCAGAGCAAATCCACACAAACACATGGTGGAGATGCAGACTCCACACACAAGCCACCCCAACCAAGAATCAAACCAGAAAACCTATAGCTGTGAGGCAGCAATACTACCACTGCACCATCAAATATGCAAGGAATTAAACATTCAGAAACCCTTAAGTCTGAAATTCAAATGCCTGTCAATTGTATTTAACATTTTTTAATCAGGACAGTCTGACTTGGAACAAATAAACAATTTTCAGCAGAGGCCCAGGAAGAAATAATGCAGACATGTCTTTGTAACATAGGAGGACACAAAAGCAAACCCACACAAACGCAGGGAGAAGATACAGACCCCACAAAGAAGGAACCCCAGCCAAGAATCAAACCCAAGAACCTGCAGCTGTGAGGCAACAATGCTACTACTACACCATCAAATATCAAGCATTGCAACATTTACAAACCACAGATATTATGAGGAACAGATAAGATCGAATATGAGGCAAAAATCTGCAATTTTTTTACAAATGGTGGTGGGTAGGGGACTCAAGTCTTTAACACCTGCATACAGGGTTCAAGCCTGAGGTATTCCCTACCACACCATCATAAGCACCTGGGGCATTTTCACACACACACACACACACACACACACACACACACACACACACACACACACACACACACACACACACCCTCCAGTAAAGCATAAGCACCATACAAACTCTCTCCAGTAAAGCATAAGCACCATACAAACTCTCTCCAGTAAAGCATAAGCACCATACAAACTCTCTCCAGTAAAGCATAAGCACCATACAAACTCTCTCCAGTAAAGCATAAGCACCATA
>NC_056739.1:986186034-986203534 GCF_019279795.1 Protopterus annectens | reverse complement strand
CTGATGGGGAGTATTGTTATTAATTGTATTCCAATCAATATTTACATCACCTAGAATGAAAGTCTCCTGTTTAATATTGTTTGAGGCCCAACACAGAATATTCTCTAGGGTGGAGGAGTTGTCTCCAGGAGGGATATAGATGGTTATAATACAGATACTTTTGAAGTTGTTTATTTTGAGGATTCCTATGACTAGTTCTGCATTATTCAAGTTAGGAATGGTATTTTGGTATGGGCTAAGATTTAGCAGGCAGTTGTAGACTAAGGCTACACCACCTCCTTTTTTGTTTTGGCGATCGGACCTAAGTGCTTGGCAGCCAGGAGGTAAAATTTCAGAGTTACTAGTTTGAGGTTTTAGCCAGGTTTCTGTTACTGCTACTATGTCAGGTTCAGTTACATGTAGCCAGGCATGGAAGTTTGTTATTTTGTTATTAATACTCTGGGTATTAATGGTAATGAATTTAAGGTATTTATTATTGTGCCTATTTGTGGAGGTAGTGGGAGAGAGAATGTTAGTTGGTGTTGGCCCAGGGTTAGGATGGACATCTCCTGCAAGAGCAAGACAAGAGAAGGAATAGAGGAGTTGAAACTTAGAATTGCGGAGTAAAGTAAAAGGGAGATGTAATTTACATTTGAAAGTGGGAGATTTTATGTAGAGTGTATGGTGTTTTAGTTTAAAGTAATGAAATGGATTTGGTTGAAGGAGGGGGGATATCAAATAAAAATGGAGGGATGAAGGATGTGGATAGGAGATAGTGGAGGGTGAGTGGGGTGAAAAAGAGGCGGGTAGTGTGGTATTGGAATAGGAAGATGCATTATACAGAGTGGTAAGAATGAAAAGACATGTAAATGAGGTGAGATAGTATGGAAGAGACATGGAGGAGTAGTGTAGGATAGATATTGGAAGATAGGGAAGGGGTAGGCTATGGAGTATAGAGATATAAGGAGGGGAATGTATGAGAGAGAGCAGTCAGGAAAGGGGAGTGAGAGGGGGAGGGGTGGTTTAAAGAGAAATGTCTAGGAGGGGGAGGAGCAATGTGATGGGATAGGCTGAGTGCAAAAGGGGAGGGGCTAGGAGGGGACTATAAATGTAGATGCACTGGGGGTGGGTGGAATTTGGGGGTAGGGTAGGGGAGCGGAGTGAGCCCGCAGGGCGAATGGAGCGGGGAGAGCCACAGAAGGAGAGAGGCCAGGAAAAAAAACTATCAGTGGAGAGCTGAAGAGATAGGGAAAGTTTGGATATAGGAGGAAGGTAAGGGCCTTACCAGTAGTGATAGTGGACAGAGAAGTGAAAGATAAACGTATCTTCAGGGGGGGCTGGTCTACACAGATGTATCCACACAGGGGTGAAGTGGGAGTGAGAGAGAGAAGAGCAATGCAGCAAGGTGGAGAGCTGAAGAGATAGGGAAAGTTTGGATATAGGAGGAAGGTAAGGGCCTTACCAGTAGTGATAGTGGACAGAGAAGTGAAAGATAAACGTATCTTCAGGGGGGGCTGGTCTACACAGATGTATCCACACAGGGGTGAAGTGGGAGTGAGAGAGAGAAGAGCAATGCAGCAAGGTAGGAGAGTAGGACAGCAGAGGTCCAGGAAGGCAAGGGAAGATCAAGAGTCTATCGTTGGAGTGCGGAAAGCAACAGGTAAGTACAGGGGACAGAGATGTAGTATGAAAGAAAGGACTATAGTGGATTAAGAGAGTAAAGTAAGAAATAGGGCTTTACAGATTAAAGGGGAAGAAGATAAAGATGAAATAGAGTATAAGGCAGTAATTAGATTAATAGGGAGAGGGTGCCATCTAGTGGCCAGGTGCTGGGATGCAACTAAGGTCTACAGAGGCTGTCGAATATATATATATATATATATATATATATATATATATATATATATATATATATATATATATATATATATGTGTGTGTGTGTGTGTGTGTGTGTGTGTGTGTGTGTATATATATATATATATATATATATATATATATATATATATATATATATGTATACATATATATATATATGTATATATATATATATATATATATATATATATATATATATATATATATATATATATATATATATATCTTAGGGATATATTACACCATACATCTAACTGGTGTAGGTTCTTCCTCTCTGTACACCTAGCTTAATGTTTATACCCTTTAATGCTTTCTAGTGGGTCTATATCAGATCATCAAAACGGCTCATTATCGAATGCCATAACATCGAACTGCAAAACCCGAACCCTAACAATATCGAAACTCTCAAAAACAGCAAATTTTTTCCCAGGGAAAAATTTGCTGTTCCGAGAAACACACACACACACCACAAGCACATCTGCAATCCACACAAATGCATTTAAAAGTTACATCTAACCCTACACTACACTGCACATACGCTACTATCTATCCACTTACCATAAGCCAGACCCTAACCCTAAGTTCCGTCACTATCGCACACTCACCTCACCCGCGCCCTAACCCTAACTCACTTAACCTGCCCCTAACCCCAAATTCTCACCATCACACGCTCACCTCACCCACACCCTAACTCACTTAACCCACCCCAACCCTAAATTCTGTCACAATCGCACACTTATCTGACCTGTGCCCTAACCCTAACTGACCCAACCCGTGCTCTAACCCGAACGTCCTCAAAATCACACAGTTATCTTAACCCAACCCGTAACTTTCCACCGCATCACTGAAAACAGCAAAGCCACAACAACGGCCAACCGAATTCATTCCCTAGGAAGGAATTCGGTTTTGTGCAGCTTTGCTGTTTTCAGCGTTCGCGATACTGGGTTTGATATTAGATCATTCAAAATTCTGCCATTTCGATGATCTAATATAGACCCCTTTCTAGTAACATGCCCTAATCTTTGTGGGATTTATACACACAAATGAAGATGTCTGGTGGTTGTGCCCCTTTTTCCTAGATTATGCAGAGGTAAATGAATTGTAGCCATCCTGCAATAATAGGTTAGTTTACCAAAACAAGTACCTTTTTCCTATTCCCTCTACAGCCACTCAAAATACGGACTTTTTTCCCCATGGTGTCATATCACATAATAAGTTGGGAAGGACAGCATCGGGCTGAACTACATTTCCAAACTCAGTCTGTACTGCTGAGTAATAGTCTACTGTTTATGACTAAGAATGCATACCATTTCTTCTGCTTTTTTGGATGTTTGTCAAAAGCACAATCTCATATGAACTGATATACAGACACACTGTTAAAAAGCAATTCACTTGCTTTAGCTACATTGTTGATGCCTAAAACTCAACCAAATACAGACACACTGTTAAAAAGCAATTCACTTGCTTTAGCTACATTGTTGATGCCTAAAACTCAACCAAAAATAAAAAATGCTGAAGAGAAATTAAGAGACACAAATACTAATCGGACAGAAACTGAAATACTGTATGAAGGCACAGAGTCCAACAAATATGGGAACCCCCCCAGCCTGAAGAAGAAGTTGCTGATAAAGCAAATTAATTCAGATTCTAATGTAGTTAATTAGAAATATGGTAAATAATGCAGAATAAATCATGGGACATCTGTACAAGACTTAAGTAAATGCTGAAGCTACATGAAGAAAAACAAAAATCATCTCACACTGGAGCAAAACTGTACTGATGTCCACCATTTAGCTCTCCTGTCAAGACCTTTGAAGAAGCCAGATAGATATATACACAATACCAGAATTAAGTGATTCCTTACACGACAATGCTTTAAAACCTGTGCAACCCCTTAATTTTTCAGCTAAATGAGGTTGAAAAGTAGATAGACAGAAATTACTAAAAGGTACACTTTTACAGACCAAGCTAAACCTGTGTTAATCAGTAATACAATGTACTGTAAAACCTACAGAACAGAAAATCTATATAACATACTACAGTAAACTCTCAGTTAACCGGCACCCATGGGGACTGGTAGATGCTGGATAACTGTTGTTTCTGGTTGCTTGAGAGTTACTATTAAAATATGCCTGACTAATACTGTGCCCTATACTTTTTGTTTGGTTTGACTTGTTTTAGGTTAGGGAGAGAGGGAATTTATTCCTATCTTCCGTTTAAAAATTTTGTAAAACTCTAAAAACATAAGGTATGATTCTGCAGTGGTGCAGAAAATGCGATATATGAAAATTGTACTGCATTTCTTTGAATTTTTTTTTTTTACTGGCTGCTTGAGTTCCAGTTAACTGAGAGTTTACTGTACTTATGGCACAGAGGAAATACCTGTTCATTTAGGTAAGCAATGTTTTCCAATATCTGGTCTCTTAGCTTCCCAGAGGAGATTACGGTGGGTGGAATCAGTCCAATTTCCTTCTAGATGTGTGGTTGAAAACTCGGTTCCCTGTTGCTAATTCCACCACATTTACAGCACAAACAGGAGTACTGTCTGCACCACAAACAGCATGGTTGTGCAGAGTCTACAGCACAGAGGTGCACTTAATGAATGGCATATTACTAGCTGCACATTCACGACTGATTAAACAAGGATATTTGCTTGAAATTTGATCTAAAATGCACAATTCCTAAACAACTGATTGAGGCAAAAGTGATCTAAATTTCACTGTCTAAACAAAACCACCATAACCTAAAAAAGAAAAAGGAAAAAAATGTGTTTTTTGGGGGGCAACAAGCCGTCCATCTCCATGTGGAAGGCAAGTCCCGTCAACCTCCTTTATATCAATTCTATGGTTTTACTAAAGAGAAAAAGGGGAAAATACTGATGTTCCACCCCCCAGTTTCCACAATACAGTAAATGCAAGCCACAATAATAATTACACAAAATAATGAACTTTCCTTACTATCAGAGCTATAGGTATTAGTACGTAATGTAGACTAGCATTAGATGAAGCCCTATCACTTTTTTCAGATCACTTATGTTTAAAACGATTGTTGGATCACTTGAAGGTAACCACATTAAATCAGTTTAAATGCTTAAAAACAGCGAGTAAAGCAAATCATTACTTAACTCATTAAATATTTTTTTTTTACTCATTTAAGCTGCTTTTCTGAATCAGCTGTTAGAGATGCTTCTTACACCATCAGTACAGAGGCATTTAACACCTCATTAGCAATAGCAAGTGAGTTTAATACATTTAGATGGAGCACCGCGGTGGTGCAGTGGTTAGCGTTGCCACCTCACAGCAAGAGGTTCTCCAGTTCAATCCTCAGCTGGGGTGCCTTCTGTGTGGAGTCCGCATGTCCTCTCTGTGGTCGCGTGGGTTTCCTCCGGGTGCTCCGGTTTCCTCCCACATCCCAAAGACATGCTGTAGGTGGACTGGACACTGTAAATTAGCCCTAGGTGTGAGTGTGTCCGTGTGTGTGCCTTATGTGGAAGGTTGGGTGCCAGGCTGGCAACTCGACACCATAAAACTCCACTGCCAATCATGAGCAGACTGGTGATCTGCTGTGGCGACCCCTAACCGGGAAAAAGCTAGAAGAAGATGGAGCAGTAGCAGTGAGCTACTGTGATACAAGTTAGTACTGCAGACTATAGCTGTCTTGGTGAAAAAGGCGCTATTTTTTAACCTGGCATAAATTTTTTGGAAAAATGGAAGTCCATAGGAATGCATAAAGGAAAACCAGAGTCCATGGAAGTGAGAAGGCTCATTGCTACTGCTAGGGAACAAAGCCGACTGGAGAAGAACAGTGGATGCTCTTTATAAGGTTTGATGAAAAAAGAACCCTTTGTGGGCACACTTGCTTCTTGAATACATCTAGAAATATGCTTCTGTCTACATATAGAAGGAACAAAATCCCAATTTATGAATGGTGTAAGAAGAGTGGTTTTGACTTGCAATGACACTATCCTTTGCAATTAAAATTTGACAGTCTGCTCCCAAACAAAATGGGTTACGTGCTCCTTGTTTATGTACCACAATGTTATAATATTCTCGGCAACTATACTGCTCCCCATTGCACAAATGAAAAGCATCAGAAGCAATGTCATTATCTCATTTATACAAATTTCTGTGTTGCCTTCTCTGGGAAAGACACCAAAGTACTTGTTCTTTCAGTCCTTGAAAGTGGGCTTTCCAAATATAATCCAAGGCATTAGTAGTCGGTGTTTATCTGGAAAAGGCCGTAATAATGAGATATCTCAATTAAGTAATTGCTGGGTGCACCAGAAGGGCTCTTTCACTGGAAAAGGCAGCACAGAAAGTTTAAAGGCTAGCAACATTTACTTCAGTTCTACATTCTTCAGGCAACACTACATTTTTTTATGTGAAATATGGAATAAGGAGCTTTAGTCTCATGGCCTCCCATCTAAATGCCTTTCATAAAAATTCTGGCTGATAGATGACTCTCTTTCATGGACTTATTTGAAACACAACCTGCTGAAGACTGATCCCAGAATCATTTTGTTTGCAAGAATTACATACTTCATTTCTTGAGCTGAGGACTCCATCTAGATTCTGAAAAGACAGAGATGTTTGTGGGTTCAGGCGCCTAGGCAGCGAGACATTTCCCTGTGGTACATTTTGGCTGGAGACACATGGCTGAAGTGACATTCAGCTGCAGAGAAATATGGCGGTTTGTAAATTCCCTGTGTCAAAGAGAAGCACATACTGCCATACCCACAACTTTAATAACCAAATGCATGGAGACAGAAGAAGTAATGATTGCTGTGCTTAGTGTACAGTACATACTTGTGTAACTAAATCATGTAGAACTGTGCTACATCATGAAGGAAATCCTGCCTAGTTCTGTAGTCACGGTTATGCCCCAGTATGCATTTTAGGTAATGTTCCTTAGACACTGAAGAGGGTAGTGGTCCACACACACACTGATTATAAAGGTACTGCCCATTGTGCACTGCATTTTTACTGCCACTGACATGCCCTCTGGCCAGCCTGCTGCTTATGCCTGCCATATTGCCTGCTGTCTCATGTTCCCTTGGGGACCATGGACATTGTTTTCCTCCTGTGCATTTGATTATTGAAGTTGTAGGTATGGCAACACATTCTTCTCTTTGCCCACAGGGAATTTGCAAACAGCCATATTTCTCTGCAGCTGAATGTCATTTCAGCCATTTGTCCCCAGTCAAATGTACCACAAGGGAAAGGTCTCGCTGCCTAGGCGCCTGAACCCGATGTTTGTACTAAGTATGACCTTGATTACTACTACAGAAGAGATATGAATCAGGATAATGTGGACTGCCTTCATTCTGAGATCAGCAAACAATGGAGCTAGGCATTTTATGAAATATCTGGGCACAACAGAACTGCCAAAAGGCCAAACAAATTAAAAACAGAAAATGCCCATATGGATCTACAGAAATAGGAGGCCTTTGTAATGGAAGTCTATGCAAGTTTAATCTACTGATACTGAGTTACAAGGTAAATCCCTTGGCAGACATGGTAAGAGACTGCACAGTGAACCTCTATTCTATATGAGTTTCTTCAGGGTTTAGATTTCTACCAAGAGCTTCCACTACTTTCCTTTATTTGGAACTAGAAAAAATGAAAATTATGTCATTAGAAGCTAAAATCAGAAAGCTTACACAAATGAAAAGAAAGGTAAGCTATCACATGGCTAAACATATGACACTGTGATTTCATGTTTTAGAGCAGCAGCTTCTGGTTAAGTTTTTGATATTTGTGATTATGAAGTTGAAAGAAAACACACAAAGTTGCCACAGGTTAAACCCAATATCATTTCAATTGCTTTAACCTCTGGTAAAGTTTTTTTTTTTAATTTGTATTTCAATCTTGTAGATGGATTATTTGGTCATTGATTATGAAGTTGATGGCTTTGTGGCCTTGCTTGAATATTCTTTGCACTATTGGAAAGGTTTAGGCCAATATTTGTTTCGGTACAGAAGGTATAAGAACTTAGGATGCAGTTGCAAAAATCTCCATGGAGCACTCCCCTGATGTTATCTCCCTTATTCACCAATTTGTGATGATCCAATAACATTCTTAAGACAAAAAATAAATCTTGTATGCATATTGCTTAAAGGACAGATAAAATTAATTTTCAATGGAGAGAAGTGCATGGCTTATCTAATTTGGATGATTCTTGTTCTTTCTTTTGTTCCTGGCTTTGTTTTTCTTTGCTTCCTGCTTTTTCTGGAACTGTCCGTTTCACAACTGTGTTGTACTAATTATGGGACAATGCCTACTCCTAAATGGGAAATTCCTTCTACATCTCTGAAAAGTGGCAAAGCACATTTCTTTGACATTTTATATGGTTTTGCATTTCTCTCCGTGTTGAAACAATACTTTCTCTCAGGCAAAAAAAAAGAGGAAGAATTTGTTCACAGGTACGCCGAGCTTTATTTTCACATCCACTGGAAAGGGCCAAGTTATTAGCCATTCAAAACATCAAAAACTTAACCAGAAGCTGCTGTTCTAAAACAGGGAATGACAGTGTCATACAATTAGTTATATGGTACTTAACTTTCTTGCCATTTGTATAAGCTTTTGGATTTTAGCTTTTAATGACATCTCAACCATCTCTTTAGTAAGATCTAGTTTTCTCAAGGATGACAGACTACATCTACTGTGCCATATAATCAAATACTTAATAGCTCACTTTTTTGGAAAACAATACACTGCCTAGAGATGGAATGATATTGGGCCGTTCTTCAGAGTCTAACTTAACTGTAGTAGGGTCAGCCACCAGGTTTCTATACAAACACCTCTGCTCCTTCAAGACTCAAATATTGTTTAGTTTCTTTGGATCTGATGGCGAAGCATGAATGCTTCAAGGGATACTTTTCAATCAGTAATCAGAGGAGGCATATTTATATTTGTTAGCATCACACCCATAGGTAAATAAGTTTGGTCAAAGTAAGCCATTACTGTTGGCTTCCCTCATCTTTATCTGAGGTAGATGAAGAGATGGATCTACTTCTGCCTGTCTTGGAAAGCACTTGGAGAGAATTCAGGGGTTTAAATTTGGCACTAAAATATACATTCATTTTTTTATGATCTATTCTCTTATAATGTAGAAGTAATTAACTTTATTCTCTTGTAATCTAGAAAGAGAAACTTGGAATGCCTGGAGAAGTGATGTCCATCTCTTGAATAATGGGATATCTGCCCTAAAAGCATTACCACTAACAGTAAAAAAAAAAAAAAATCAGAAGTAAAGGAAGAAGGAAAGAAAGTATGACCTAGGTATATAGAGATGGCATCTGAGAATGATGCATTTCTTTGCACAAAGAGGTCATTTCTAAAAGCTGTCTGGAATTTTAGTTTCATTCTTAGACACTATCTTGTATGTGGAAAGTGTAAGATATGGGAATTAGGAGAGAAATAGCCTGAACGTCACTACCTGAAATGGGTGGACATACCTTAACTTCAGAGTCCAGTGAAGTACCATCTATCAAAATTGAACACCCAGAAGTACCAGCAGCCTGTCAATGGAAAGAGCCAGTGAATTCTAAACAATAATTTTGGAAGGCATACAGCTCTCTTTTCTTTATGAGAATGTTTTAATTTTCTCAACCTCTTTTTTTGAATACCTTTACTGAATCATTACTCGTGGCATAGGCAAACTTACATTTATATAAAAGTAATCAAACCATATTAACAAGTTCACATTTAGAAACATTATACCTCACATATATTGTTTTATACTATATAGATCAAAGCAACATTGTATAAATCATTTAGTTTCTGCCTTCTCTTAAACTTCATTTCTCCTCCAAAACATTTTTATTTTTTCTGCATGTACTGTTCGCACGATTCCCATTTTTTCTATGTAATGTACTCCTACCCTTTTTCTAAATATCCCACTTCCTGTTATTTTATCTCTATTACATATTCACTACTTCAAGTATAGTTGATTTAGACTTTGATTTCCATTTTCTCGTAATTGCTTTTTCGGCAGCCACCACAATTAAACTTAAGGCTTTACTATGTCTAGGCAATTCAGCTGAAAAAATAATTTCCTTAGTTACACTCACTTGTTCGCCCAGTATTCCTGACGGGTCTATATTACATTGTCGAAGGGAATGGGCTATTCATTGAACGCCCTTTCACAGACACAATCAAAATGCCAAAAACCCGAACTACCACATAAGCGAATTTTTTCCCAGGGAAAAAAATTGCTTGGCCAACACCAAAAAAAAAAAAAAATTGCAGACCCCCACACCCCTCCTAACTAAATATGCCAACTCCGAGATCGCACTACAATGAAGGAAAGGACAAATCTCCAATGACAGCCAACAGATTTTTTTTCCCCTGGGAAGAAATTCGCTTATGTGACCATTCAAGGTTGTGGTTTTTCAATTATGTATCGATGAAAGGGTGTTCAATGAACAGCCCATTCAATGATGTAATACAGACCCTTCTGACAGAGTACTCTGTAGGGAATTTTTAACAGCATATGCTCCCAGGTATCTCTCTTCCCCATTACACATCTAACATTTTCCATTCTTTGGAGTCTACTTAGAGTATTAAAGGAAGTAGAAAGTACAGTTTTGTACCTACCATAAATGTAGATGTCCGATAGGCATGCATCTACAGTCCTTACAAATGGGTTGTCCTGTCGTCAGGCAGCCCTTCGGTCGGCCGGATTCCAAAGTCTGGGTCTGGCCTCGGCTGGTGTCGCACTTCACCCGACGTCACAGCTGCAGTTCTTTGGGTATAAAGGCATCAGCCGACGCCATTTTCCTCAGTGTTTCTTGCCCCAGATGCCAGGTGCCCTCTAGGAAGGCTAAATTTGGATAAATGCAAATGGTTCCAAATAGTAGAGAGCAAACAAAAATAAGCATGTATGTACATATATACAAACAAATACACCATAATAGATTCCCCCAGCCAGCTACAAGATGGGCAAATACCCTAGGAGTACCACAGAGGGGAAGGAGGGTGGGTAATCCTGACTGCAGATGCATGCCTATCGGACATCTACATTTATGGTAGGTACAAAACTGTACTATGTCCTTCAAGGATGCATCTGCAGTCCTTACAAATGGGTAGAATACCATAGCCAAACTGGGGGAGGAGGAGAAATAAGATTATGGTGTAGTTAAGATCCTTTGCAAAACAGCAGTGGCAAAACCTGCTCGGGATCTGGAGTATAAAGGTAAATTATAATGCTTGGCAAATGTATGCACGGAGCTCCAAGTAGCAGCCTCTAAAATGTCTTTGGTAGCCACTCCTCGTAGAAAAGCTGTGGTAGTGGCTGTAGCCCCTGTAGAGTGAGGCCTGATGTTTTCTGGAGTTTTCTTCCCATGGTAGGAGTAACAAAATCTAATGCAATTTCCTATCCACTTAGAGATTGTCTGTTTTGAAATTGCTTTTCCTTCCATTCCTGTTGCATATGCTACCAGTAGCTGGTCAGTTTTTCTATTGCTCTTGGTCCTGTCCAGGTAGTAGCGTAATTGTCTATGTACATCCAAGGTATGCAAAAGTCTTTCTCCCTGTTCTGTGGGTTGGGGAAGAATGTAGGTAGGTGGATTGCTTGATTTAAAGATACCCTGGAGACCACCTTTGGCATAAAAGTAGGATTTGTTCTCATGGACACTATCTTGATGGAAGATCAGGAAGGGCTGTACTGCCATTAATGCCTGTAGCTCAGATACCCTTCTTGCTGAAGTGATTGCAAGCAGGAAGGCAGTTTTCCATGATAAGTATTGTAATTCTGCTGTTGCTGCTGGTTCGAAAGGAGGAGTGTCAACTTTTCTAGCACAAAGTTCAAGTCCCATGCTGGCAATGGTGGCTTCCTAGGTGGTTTTACATTTTAATTCCTCTCAGAAACTGCCTGAGCAGAGGATGTGAGAAGACTGGAGGATCCAAGTTGTATTCTGCTGAAATAGCTGATGCATGAATCTTAATGGAAGAATAGGACAGGCCGTTGTGGAAGAGCTCTGCCAAGTATTCCAGGATGTTGGCTATGTTTACCAGTGACACATTTTCTCCTTTTGCAGTACTCCAAATGTGATATCTTTTCCATTTTGCTGAATAATTTTTTTTTTGTTGAGGGTCTGCGAGCCTCCAAGATAATGTCTTTAACCCTTTGGGATAAATTTGGGTTATTTGGTGTTATGCAATGTTCCAGGCAGTCAGCTGCAGTGTTTTCAGGTTTGGATGCAGGGTGTTGTAGTTGTTCTGTGTTAACAGTAAGGGAACTAGGGGTAGAGGCCATATTTGTTCCCGAGACATGCTCCTCAGTAATGGGTACCAATGTTGCCTTGGCCAGTCCGGAGCTATCAGGATGATCCTTGGACGGTCCTCTTTGATCTTCAATAGCACCTTGTGCATCAAAGGAAGTGGTGGGAATGCATATGCTGTCAGGTTTTTCCAACTGAAAGATAGGGAGTCCACTTTCCAAGTAAGTGGGTGGTACGTCCTTGTGCAGAATTTCTTCAGTTGGTGATTGCGTGGGGATGCAAATAAGTCTATTTTTGGTAGTCCCCATTTTCTTGTAATGGTTTTGAAGATGTCCGGATGCAGCATCCATTCGTGGGCATCCGTGGTAGTTCTGCTTAGTATGTCTGCCAGAATGTTTTCTTTTCCTGGCACAAAATTGCTTGTAACTGAATGTTGAAGCTCAGGGCCACATTCCAGAGGTCCATTGCCATCCGGCATA
Organism: Protopterus annectens; assembly: GCF_019279795.1. NCBI lineage: Eukaryota > Metazoa > Chordata > Ceratodontiformes > Protopteridae > Protopterus > Protopterus annectens. The sequence goes on along the minus strand of NC_056739.1, from coordinate 986,190,978 downwards.
GAGGGTACGAATGTGTGCCTCCCTGTTTGTTGATGTACCACATAACTGTGGTGTTGTCTGTCCTTATCAACAGTTGACCTTGTCAAGAAGTGGTCTGAATGTCTGAATTGCCAGTTTTACTGCCAGCATTTCCTTTTGATTTATGTGTAGGTGCAGTTGGTCTTGAGTCCATAAGCCTTGTATGCACTTGTCCAGCATGTGCGCCCCAACCGAGGTCTGAGGCGTCCGTTGTGATGGTCTGGCTTGGTTGAGTGCTGTGGAAGGGCAGTCCTTTGTTTGATTGACAGGCCTGAGCCCACCATTGGAATTCTTGCTTCAGGCATGGGATTATTGGAATTTGGGTTTCTAGGCTGTGCTTGTGCTGAGACCATAAATTCCTTAGGTACCACTGTAACTTTCTCATATGCAGTCTGGCATGTGGAACCAATATTATGCAGGATGCCATGAAACCCAAGGCTTGCAGGACTTTTCTTGCTGTTAGCTGGTTCTTCTTTGTTAATGCCAAGAAGTAGAGAGGTAGTTGCTCCTGTTTTCTACTGTTAGGAATGCCATTTGTTTTGATGTGTCCAGTTCTGCACCCAAAAGGTTATCCTTTGGGATGGTATCAGCCTTGACTTTTTTATATTGACTGTGTATCCCAGAGCTTGCAGTAGATAAATGACCCTTTTCAAGTCTTCTGCTAGCTTGTTTTGTTGTCCGCTTGCAACAGGCAGTCGTCCAGGTAAGGGTAGATTTGGATTCCTGAAGCCTGCAATGAGCAATTACTGATGCCAGGCATTTCGTGAACACTCTGGTCGCAGTAGATAATCCAAAGGGCAATGCTGAGAATTGATAATGCTCTGATCCTGCAAGAAATCTGAGGTATCTTCTGCAATTTGGTCGTATGGGGACATGCAGGTATGCCTCCTTGAGATCTAGAGTTACCAGCCAAGACTCCTTGCCCAACATGGGAAGAAGTTGCTGTACGGTCAGCATTTTGAATTTTGGGACAATGAGGTATGTGTTTAAAGCGGACAGATCGAGAATAGGTCTCCATTGGTTTTCTTTTCTTGGTACCAGGAAGAGCCTGGAGTAAAATCCTTGTCCTTGTTCCATAGATGGTACCTTTTCTACAGCTCTCATCCTTAGTAAGCGAGTTATTTGTTTTAGAGCTTCTGCCTTTTGATTTGGAGGAAGGTTTGGCATTCCTCTCTTCTTTGGTAGAGTATGGAAGTGAAACCTGTAACCTTGGTCTATTGTCTGCAAAATCCACTTGTCTCCTGTGATGTAATGCCAGTTTACTGAAAATAAGGCTAGTTTCCCGCCTAAGGGTGCTTCTAGTTGTTCCCTGGTAGGCGGTGCCAGAGCCAAGTCACTGTGATTGTCCTGTAGTAGTGGTGGCGGCTGTATCTGTGGCTGTACCTCGCTGGTTGTTAGCCTGCCACTGACGTCCCCTGTAGGCACCTCTGGATTGACCTCTGCCTCTTGAGTGGCTATTCCTGCCTCTCTGAGCTCTGGAGGTGTCTGGAAAGGACCAATTCTTGGAGGGCCAATTCCTGCTAAACCTTGGAGGTTGGACCTGTAAGAAATCTTTGACTGTCTGGACCGATTTTGCCTTCTCTTCCATCTTCTTCAGCACCTGTTGTGCAGGAGAGCCAAACAAATTGATCTTGTCCATGGGAGCATCTAGTAGCTTTGATTTGACATGGTCTGGTAAGGCCTGCTCTTTAACCATGCATGTCTTCTGATCACTGTGCCAGTCATGGCTGATCTAAAGGAAGCCTCCAGTGCATCATAGCCGCATTTTAAGGAATGATTACTGACCTGCTGAATGTTATGTACCATTTCCTGAACAGATTTTTGTCTAATGGTTCATCTGAGGACAGCTGTTTAGTTAATTGGTCTAACATAAATTCTTGATCCTGGATCATGTGGAATTGACAGTTCAAGGCCCTAGCTGAAAGAGTAGCAGAAGTGTAAACTTTTACCCCATCTCTCTAAGGCCCTGGATTCCCTTTCAGAGGGAGGGTTTTGGCAGAGGTAGCTGCTACCGCCTTAGGTCCCTGGGAGATAGTTTCGATCTGCAAAGGAGCCTTATACAAATGATAATGTGTGTCCGGGACCCTGTAGTACCTATCGGGCTTAGCAGGGGCCGGAGGAAGTGAATCAGGAGCAGTACAAGCATCATTAAATGCATCATCCACAACAGTCAGAACTGGAGGGATGGCTAAAGGCCTATGCTGTGGTAAATGCAGAAAGGTTCTAAGCCTTTTCTAGAGTCTGAAAAATCCTGGCCCTGCCACTGAAATTGTTCCCTCATAGCATGCAAGGTTTCCCCAAAGGAAAATTCCTCAGGCAGAGAGGCAGAAGGAATGGACTCTTCAGCATCAGAGTCTTCATAAGGGGAGAAAGGACCCTCTGGAGGGTTTGAATTATCTGAATCATCAGAGGAGTCATCTGTAGAAACTGGCTCAGGGGCTCTGCTCTAGGCCTCTTCTCTGGAGGTGGGTGAGAAGCCCTGTCTGGGTGAGGTTGGGATCCCCGGATCAAAGAAATGAGATCCTCTGCTAGACTAAGCATTTGTGAACTAGAGCTAGGCCTGTGAGAGAGGGTCTTAGCAGGCACAGTTTTGGTAGATTTAGCTGCTTTAGCCCTGGCAAAGGCCTTAATCGACATGGTTGCAGGTGGCCTAGCAGCTCCACGTGCAGGGGTTGAAATATCCAAGGGGATAGTATCAGATAAATCCTGGGAACCTGCAAGAGCAGGTGGGATTTCAGTAGCCGATTCCACCAGGTTGGATGAGGCCTCGGTAAGAGGTAAGCTTTCGGCTGAAGGAAGAACCGCGAGCTCGGTTTCAGCCGAAACCGAGACACTCGCGGTTGGCTTAACCGCGGTTTCGGCCGAAACCACGGACTGCGAGTGTCGGTCCTTTTCCTTGCGCTTTTTAGATATTTGCGTAGTCGGATGATCCGACGGCATAATGTAAGCAAAAGCGGGGCCGAAAAACTCCTCAGCAAATTCCGACCGGCGTCTAAGCGTCCGTCGGTTAAAAAGCACAGGCTAGACAAGCTGCTACGTCGTGGTCTGGGCCTAAACAAGGTAAGCAGTAAGAGTGGAAATCTTTATGAGGTATTTGTTTCCCACAAGTTAAACAGTTATTCACTTTTTCTGACATCGGCTGAGGCAAGAAAGAGTCCCCAACGGGGTACTTAGCTTTTTAGAAGTCTTCGGTAGTAGTAGAAGTATTCGGTAGTAGTAATCTCTGGTTCTGACCGACCGACACTTGCGAACAGCTTCTGCTTCGGGCGCCACGCGGCAAGAAAGACTGGGGAAAATGGCGTCGGCTGATGCCTTTATACCCGAAGAACTGCAGCTGTGACGTCGGGTGAAGTGCGACACCAGCCGAGGCCAGACCCAGACTTTGGAATCCGGCCGACCGAAGGGCTGCCTGACGACAGGACAACCCATTTGTAAGGACTGCAGATGCATCCTTGAAGGACATCAAGCAGAAGACGCATCCAATAATTTCTTATGGTCTAAAAACGGTATAAATCCTTTACTCTTGCAGCTTGAGTTTTTAAATTAAAGTAGCTTGGAAAGTATGATTTTATATGAAGCTCTCTCCTAAACAAAATAAAAATTTTAACTAGGTATCTCTTGGGGGATTTCAATACAACAGGAGCAAGTGTTGGTGACTTCCTCATAGGATGTCATTTATAAAAAGGTTAAAAGTAAAAAAACAGCCACTTATCTTTTCTTCCAGAAATGGATAAATTTAAATATTTATTAACACTGCTGAAGAACGTAGACCAAGAGAGATCAACTAACTAAAAAATAAAAACACGGTGCACATTCAAAGCCTGGTTGCCAGTACACCTGATCAGAAAAGTACTGGCTTGTGTAGTAAGAGATCACCATACAGTGGGGACCAAGGAACATGCCATTTGCCCCACTGTAATGAAATCCTCTTAGTGTTGGTATATATTAGCTGCAAGGGATATAGGGAGTGCGGCAAAAAATTCTTTGTTTTTTTTGATGCTTTGTGAATCAATGTTTAGCTGCTTCAATGTAGTGATTTTAACGCTGAGATGCAAAACAGCAAGATGAAACTTTATATTCACAAATGTCCAGATCATCGTAAATTTTCCCCTGGTAAGTAAACAATCATTCAACAAAACTTAAAAAAGCAAACCAAAGCAAATAACACCCACCCAAGTGGGGGGGGGGGTTTGCCCCCTACACCCCCCTAACTAAGTATACCAACTCTGAGATTACACTACAGTGGAGGAAAAAGGCAAAGTTCATCACACTGGTTAGCTGAATCCTTTCACGGTGAAAACTTACATGACGATACGGCCATTTGTGAATGTAAACTTTCATAATTTCTGTCTCACCATTTTGCAACTTGACATTATTGCAATTTATTATTTTGACATAGATCCATATTATATATATATATATATATATATATATATATATATATATATATATTTTTTTTTTTTTTTTAAATTTTTTATTTATTTTACATTTGTTGACCGGGCTAATCTAGCTGGACATATATCCGTTTTCAGTAGAGGCCCGGGGAGAAAAGCTCCAAATACATGCAGTAAGCAACCATTAACAAAAAAAAAAGCAATAGTAAACAAAAATACAGAATGGTACAATGGTAAGCATGAGTAAGACTAAAAGAGGAAAAAAGAAAAACAAAAACAGACTAGCCCACTCAAGACCAGATTAACAAAAATAAATGAAACAGCTGGTTAAAAATAGAGATATTAGGTATCCAGGATAGAAAGTAAGATTAATAAAAAGAGCAGATTAGGAAGCCCCCAAATGGCATAATATGGAGGAGAAAGAAAGAATAGATCAAATTTATGGAGGATTCAAAATAAGGAAGTAGCTGGTATCAGTAAGTGTGACATTTGGAGGCACAGTCAGGGGAGAGTGAGTGAAGTTAGGAGTAAG